>NC_036867.1:2002128-2008975 GCF_002910315.2 Salvelinus sp. IW2-2015
TCGACGTCCATGTTTGCGCTGTAGGATGGGGTAAAGAAGGCCCTGTCTGGTCATCATCTGCTCCTGCTCTGTCCCCAGTTGACGTAGTGTAGTCATCGAGCAGATTGCCATAAAGACGCTCGCATGCTCCATGTCTCCATTACGAGGCGCTCCACTAGACTCCAATAGACGGACGCCGGCTTGGGCCATTCTTTCATCGGGACTTCTGTACTCCCAGCCTATAGAAACATTCTGCAACGAGGGGTCAGAAGAGGAGTGGAGTAGTATCCCTGCTGCGCAGTCATAGCAGCTCGATTAGTGATAGCCTCTATACTTGTATAAGGAAACACTCCTCTTCTTAAATGGCCTGATATATCTTGTTCCTCTCTTTAGTGTTTGGTCTGATTTTTTACCATGATTACTTTAGTGATTTCTCTTAACACACGTGACGGTTCCAGTACATCCACTCACTCATAGTCGCCTATTGCTGACCTCTCTGGTCTCACCACCGCTGAGTATAACTTCCTGCTTATACGTCTGTCGGTCTCGGTCATTTCAGTCTCTCTGTACATATTGCATTCTTGACGATGCTAATGAAGTGAGGGGGAGCTCTTCAAAAATGTTCGATTGTCGAATCACTACACTTCAACAGAGATCACCAAAGAACAACAGTTAACTGAAAAGCACATTTTAAGGATGCAACTAACTAGCATCTACGCAGAAATGATAGATACCATTGTCCACGGTAGATATTTTGATAGGCTGTTGTCAGTTGAAGTGATGATTGCAGATGGGAATTGATATCCAATATTCTTAATTGCAGTGTTCGTATTATTTTTTTGAATAAGGCTGTGATAATAATAATAAAGACCTACCTCGTTTCCTTTCTCTATTGTTGTATGCCGATCTGTACTTTTGTGCTCGAAGCTGTTTTGTTGATATTAAAACGTCAATAAGTCTTTCTGTGACTGTCTCTTTCATTTCGTAGTGCACCTGGCTTGCTCTCTGATGTGCTTCTTCGGTCAGTCTCGTCTCGTTGCCGTACGAGGTATATCCTGGGTTTGATTACACATAAAGCTACACTCTCTATGGCAGCGTCACCGACACGGCTTATGTTGATGCTACAATTTGACTTGCCCGTTTAATCTACCTCTGGGGATGTGAGCATCGTCTATGGAATAAGTCTGTGTTGTATCGACAGTAGTGTGTTAGAGTGACTAGGGACACGTGATTTGGGGATCTTATATGATCCTGCTGAAAGTTGCCCCTCGCTTTGTGGGGGCGCTCTCGTGTGTGATGGCTAGCGTGCTTGTTTTCGCTGACAGCTTAAATGACGAAGGTACTGTTCCTCCTTGGCGCTGCTGTGATTGCATGTAGCTCGAGCGTGCAGGCGGCGGCTGGAGAGAGACTGGGATCAGAGCTTGGTTTGGCTTCGACGCCGTCGATTGAGTAGCCAGAGAGTGGGCACTGCAGAGCCTGGTAGTATTGACGTTAGATGCGTCGTAGAGCACGGGTACTGTTCACACTTATGGAGTATGTATGAGTTGTGTATAGGTTTGAGCCTCATCAATTGGTTTTTTGCTCCACCGGTTCACGCTGTTTTTGTTCGCGCCGGGTCGGGTACACGCCAGAAAGTATACAGATGATGTAGTAGCATGGTTTATGCGAGGAGGAGGAGAGGTCCGCACGCCCACGATGCAGCCGCCGTTTGGCTTGGTTTTGTTTCCGCGCTATTTTGGCACTGTGGGCTTGGGCTCGGCATTCAACGGCACCATGCGAAGTCTGTCACGTCAGATTGGAGGAGATGTTAATTGTATATCGCAGCTTATTGTATGTAGGACTAGATCTGAGCTACATCGGTGTTTGTGGTGGGTTCTCCCTGTTGTTGTCTGCTGTCTAATGCTCTTCCTTCTTGCATTTGTTGGCGAGATTCGCTTTAATCTGCGGGCTCTTTCCTGTCGGCCTGGTTCTGCTATCTCTCTTTAATTGTTTTCTACTATGGTTAGAAGTATAGGGCAGAGACGTCCGGCTTCGAACAGAGTTGTTGTGTTGGCGAACTGGGGCGACCGAGCAAGTTAAACGGTTCTCTGTTGGATGGCTTGCAGAGACGATGCACTGTCTAAGAGACGTTTCGCAGCGCACGCCCCTCGCCGTATGTGCCTGTTTGGTACTAGGGACGGCAGAGATCTTTTTTTGAGTCACCGCTTGCCCCCGCCTTCACTGGCGTTTACAGGAGTGTGTTTTCTTTCATGTCATGGCAGGAGAATTCTTACGTGAATAGTTGGGGTTCTCTAGTGCTTTTATGCCGCCCCTTGTTCAGTTAGTTGCAGAGAGAGAGAGAGGAAGAGAGAGAGAGAGAGAGAGAGAGAGAGAGAGAGAGAGAAGAGAGAGGAGAGAGAAGAGAGAGAGAGAGAGAGAGAGAGGAGAGAGAGGAGAGAGAGAGAGAAGAGAGAGAGAGAGAGAGAGAGAGAGAGAGAGAGAGAGAGAGAGAGAGAGAGAGAGAGAGAGAGAGAGAGAGAAGGCACAAAAAGAGGAAACATACAGAAAGCAACAGGCAACAGGGAGAGAGAGAGAGAGAGGAAGGCACAAAAACAGAAAGCAACAGGGAGAGAGGGTATTTTTTTCTCTTTCTAAGGCTGACAGCTGCTGTTGAAGTTGTGTTCCATTGTAAAAGAACAGAGGAATACCCAGAGGTGCTATTTGTCTCCATCATTACCCGGAGATGTGATAACTTTAATCTGCCGCAGCGCTGGTGGAGGTGGTGAAGGTTCAATGTCTCAATGTCTCACTTCTTTCCCCCTCTGAGACACTACATGCAGACAGGCACCAGGAGGGATCCATCTTCTGATGTCTGTATTAAAATACTATAACAAGCATAAGCCTTCCATGGCCACAAGAGGCTGAAGTTTGTTTAATATTATTTTATTTAACAGTTCTCGAAGAAGGAATACGATTGTGATCAAACGTTTCCACATTAAAGCCGTTGTCGTCAGGCATTTTTTTAAACGATGATAAACTCTTGACTCTAGTATGACAACTTTTAACCTAGCAAGGAATATGTAGTTACCTGAGCATTGTTAGTTTGAAACAGAGAGAAGCAGAGAGGAACAGGCAGGATGAGCGAGGGCAGGGCGACTGGCAGCTGTATCCACAGATGCTCATGTAAAAACCTTCTTATTCACATGTTTCTGTCTGCGTGTTAGTTTGCTGCTAATTTAGCCCTTTAGCACCAGGAGAAAAACACTGCTTTGTTTTCATACTAACAAGGTAATTAGCAGTCATTACMCATCTTATTCCTGGTGCCTACAGTGTTTATTAACCCATTAATGTCTGGGTGTTGGGAGCCAATGGGTAAATACTATGAACATCTCAGTCTGGGTTTTACACTTTGGTCTTGGTATTGTAGTGGTATAGGTACTGTACACTCTTAGAAAAAGGGCATTCCAAAAGGGTTCTTCTGCTGTCCCCTTAGGAGAACCCTTTTTGGTTCCAGGTAGAACCCTTTTTGGTTCTAGGTAGAGGGATGCAGGTGTGGTACGGAGGAAATAGGAGCAGACAGGAAGCATTAACACCAAAAGAGCTGTAAACAGTCCTCAGGGCTACCCAAGGACTGCCTGTCACACTCTGATCACCGCCAACACCGCCAGGGGAGGGAGACAAGGGGAGAGAGGGGAAGAGGGGAGGGGGAGAGGAGAGAGGAGGGGGGAGTGTGGAGAAAGGGGATACTCAAATCAACAGGAGTAACACAACCAAGGAGAGACGAGAACAACAACCCAGCAGTGAAGTCACACTGAGAATATTTGCAGAGTGCTTGGCAAAGAAAACCTTATAAAATCATAAACAGGTTCTCAAGAATTTATGTTCATGACACAGTACTTTAAAACCCCAAACTCTCTCAGCGTAACACTCCCAAATATGTTTTCTCCCAGACAGCCCAGAGACAACAGCAGCACATTCATGTTCTCTGAACGGATCTGTCATGGTTCCTTACTCTATCCCTCGTTCCCCGCTTTTCTCCTTTTTCTCTTCCCCTCTGTCCTCATCACGTATGCGGGTTCATCTGGCCGGGGACGGCATGAACCCCCACAGCAGAGCATCCCAACAGAGTCCCCCAGGGCCCTCAGTTCAGGATCCCCTAGGGCCTCCCCCCTGCCATCCTCAACCCCTGCCCCCCTTCCTCCGTTACCTGCTTCAGCTCATCCAAGAGGCCATGGCAGCCATATGTTAAGCTGTGGGAAAKCAGATGCTGTTCCTCCATTTGTGAAATCAAGTTGTTGGAAAACAGTCAGGTACTGTATAGTTACTGGGGCAGTGTGAGGATGATGTCTGCTGGATGGTGCTGAGGAGCTGTGACCCAGCTGAATCTGTGTGAGTACGATCATTTTGCTTGTAAAATATTACTAACTGCATGTGGAATGTTTTAAAGTTACACAGTCAAAATTTGTCTGACGTCAAAAAAAATTCTGAAACTTTTTACATAAGAGGAATCTCAGTTATATTCAACACAAACAGACACACACTTGCTGTCTGGTCCTGTCTGAAGTTGAGCAGTTCCTTAGTCAGTTATCTACTGATGCCGACAGACAATACAGGGGAGAGGGTGTGTGTCACGAGCAGCAAACTCTGAGTGCGGGGCAGACTCTCTCACGCATCCCTCTCTCCTTCCTTAGCCCCATCCCTCTCTCCCTCCTTCTCCCCATCACTCCATCTCTCTCTGTCCCACCACATCTCACTCACAGTGGAGAGCAGGATCCATCACAGCCCTGACACCTGTCAGTCAGTGTCACACACACGTGCGCACACACATACACACACATGCAAACGCATAGACAGACACATACTAATACACTGGAGATGACAGCAGCAGACAGTGTTCCACATGTTACTGCAGCACTGCACTGACGAGAGAGGGGAGTGACTGCCCTACTCCAAGTCCCACTGACACCAGGTAGCTACTGCACTGTGCCACTGGCAGATCTGACCTAGAATGTATACAGACTCACTGCAATAGCACTTCTATGGAACACTAGTGACATGAATAGTACACGTTTGCTTCAGTGACATGAAATGACGTGTTTGAGGAACACAGAAAGTTCCAGTACAACTACTGTGTGTGTTTGAAGACAAAACACTGACATCAGTGTATCTTGTATTTTTGTTATGTTTGACTAAAACACAACAATAACATTATCTGAACGTTGAGCTGAGGTTAGAAAGGTTTTCTGGCTCATCACACAATTAAGTGTCAAAGCAGAGAGTGAGAGAGAAACAGAGAGAGAGAGAGAGAGAGAGAGAGAGAGAAACAGAGGGAGAGAGAGAGAGAGAAACAGAGGGAGAAACAAAGGGAGGAAGAGAGAGAGATTGAGTTCCTCCTGGCGACAATTTCCTTAACAAGCCTGATGTATATCGCACGCATAACCACAGTTCAAATGACCGACATACATTTCTGCCCATAGGGGTCTGTGGTCACATTACACTAATTGACCCTTCTCTTTTCTCCCCTTCCGGTAAGATCTGTTTGATGGGGGGGATGAGGACGAAAGAGGTAGAGATAAAGGAAAATGTGATTCTTTATTTCTAATCAGCATAAATTACTGGTATCCATCAGAGAAGCTCAAATAAAAGGCTCGTATGACAAAGCAATGGAAACAGTCTGAGGCTCCCTCATGAATCAACATGATTTAACACAATCACATACACACAGACAAGCCCCCAAAGACAAATTACCAGTCAGGATCAGACCAATCGCCTTGCTGCGTTTTTATATTCAGAGCTGTTCTGAAAATCCCATTCAAATCAAATCAAATCCATTTTTATTTGTCACATACAGGTATTTAGCAGATGTTATTTGTCACATACAGGTATTTAGCAGATGTTATTTGTCACATACAGGTATTTAGCAGATGTTATTGCGGGTGTAGCGAAATGCTTGTGTTTCTAACTCCAACAGTGCAGTAATATCTAACAAGTAATATCTAACAATACACACAATCTAAAGTAAAGGAAAGGAATGGAATTAAGAATATATAAAAATTTGTACAATTCTCTATCCTGATTAACTGGTATGGAACATTCAGGTCTGAGGTGCTGGTTTCTGGTTAGCATGTTTCAAGACTTTTGAAAGCAGATGTCTTTAACGATTTTCAGCTCTCAACTGGGACCTTCTGATGCACAATGATAAGGATATCAGACAACTTCCCATCGAATCTATGACCAAAACTCAGTGGCGTTTATTCCTGGATGTGAAGGGAAGCCAGGCTTCCCCAAAACATTGACCAATACAAAAAATACAAAAATATACAAAATAATCTATCTTTCATAATTTTCTTTCAGTTTGCAAGAGGATGAATGTTTCTCACCGGAAACAGCGCCCCTCTGTCTCTGTATGTGTAGTCCATCTATCTGATGCTGTCTGGTCAAAAAGAGGATGATATTGTGGCCGCCCATAATGTAAGACAGGAGCATTTGACCTCCCTTAATTAGCCATTGATGGAAATAGGGATTTGAACTTGTGGTTTTACTTAATACTCTATACTGGCCAATGATTATAACGGTGATTCTGATCCAACCATAAATGTATACATTGTGCCTCTGGCCTGAGAGTTCAATATGTAGCTAGATGTAGAAGGCAAATGTTAACTAGCTGGCTAATCTTTGCCCATGAAAGGAAGTTAGGCTAGCAAGCTAGCATTTTAGTCAGGTAGCCTAAGACAACAAAAAATAAAAGTGTGTACTGTATGACAGAGTCATAGACCGTTTCTCAACATGAAAGAGAGGAGGATGGCATTGAGGTTTTTATACAAGTAGGATGAGTCAACATGTTTTGTTCTACTTACTTACTCACACACACACACACACACACACACAC
>NC_036867.1:2009331-2011312 GCF_002910315.2 Salvelinus sp. IW2-2015
GAAATGGTGCTGGAAAAGTGGAGGCAACTCCTGTTTTCTTTGCAACTTACTGTAACTCTGGTGTTCTAAATCAATAGTTGCTTAGTGGTCTGAGAATGTCGGAAACTTTAGCTTGCTTGACCATGCTGTAGGTCATGTAACTGTTTCATTCAATATGCTTTGTGGACTTCACCAGACAGAGGTTACTCTCCGGTTTTGTGATGAAACAGAGGTGTGGTTGAATTTATTCTGCCACTGTGCCTTCTTATTGTCTCGGCCTTTAGGCCTATATATCACAGTGTCAAGGCATATGAACTAACAGGTTACAGAGCAAACAACGCAATTATCACAACAACTATGGTTGTAATATGTCTTTTTTCCCTGGCTTGGCCTCCCCAGTGATTTTACCCACGCACCTTACTGCCAACACTAACTACAGTAGCGGGCTTGATGTGCTGTTTAATTTATAAAGGGTATGTAATCAACAGACTTATCAACAAGCATCAGAGTGCTCTGATATGCGATGTGTGCGCATGTGCAAACTCATTGTTTAATCTGTAACAATGACAGCTGAAACACAGCACATAATAAACCCTTAATAACATGTACTGTGTGCAGCTGTATGCATTAATTACTACATGACAACTATGACAAGTGTGTCAAATTCTGACTATGTTACACAAGTCTATTTGTGAAAGCAAATTCATTCAGAGCTGGCCGCTAATTTCCTGCATGTAATTTGCATAAATAATGAAACTGACAACAGCTCTAAGTTAGACGTTGTAAAAATGACTTTTACAGAATGACAAACTGCACTTTGTTCCTTTGAGGTAAACGGAGTGACTCAGTAAAAGATGAACAGTAAAAGATGAACCAGTGATAAGGTCATAAAGGTCAAGCAGGAAATGACGAAACTACTCAGAGTTCACCTGTTTGTTTAGCCTACCAGACTGTCAGTTTGCATTTCCACCTCTCTCCTATTAGACATGACAGAGACAGTGGGGAGAGTGTAGACTGTGACACTCTGACACCCCTCGCCCCCTCCCCTCCCGACCATGACAACCACAGACTGACTCGCCTGCTAATTGGGTTCTAATTATGAAAGCAGCACCTCTTCCTTTACACCAAAACCGCAGATATAAGCAATATATTTTCATTGTTTTAGTTATAATGCTACTGAGATAGTGGCCTATATTGAATTCCAATAGCACTTGAAATAATTGATTGTGACTACTCATCGAAATGAATAGGATATCCATAGACTTACAGTAGAGCCACATGGATTAGTGGCAACAGATGTAAGACTCAAGTCACAAAGACCTCAAGCTGCCCACACTGTGGATGCCAAATCCAGAGACCACGTCCACTTCTCCGTTTTTAATTCAACTGATGATCTTAATTAGTGTAATTGATCTAATTATTAGCTGAAGTGCACATGTTTAACATTTGTACAAAAAAAGTGGATGATTAAGAGTTCTTCAGCACACCCCAATAAAACATAGGGGTACAGGGAGAAATAGTACAATGGAATTTGTCCAATTAATCAAATAAGTGCAGCAATTAACTAAGTGAGTGGTTATGGTTCAGGGGTGGGAAGAGTGGAGGGGGAAAGAGAGGACAAAGCATTTCTCTCTCTAGAGTAAGTACTGTATCTAAAGCACTCTTTTGATTGGAGATTGAAGAAGCCATTTCTGGTTGAGAGGTTGGGTGTGTTGAAAGAATAATGTCCACTGTCAAGGGCTTTTAAATTCAGAGATATGCTGTAAAAGTGCTAAAGATATGCTGCTCCATCACCAGTTGCAGAAAGTGATCACATTAAATAGATGTGTACAAACAGGGCCACAGTTCAAATTCAAGTTTGGTTCAGCAGGTAATCACTCTAGTGAAAAACACAAAAAAGCTTTGACACTCTGTCATTCTCACATCACAGACAGATAGACAGAAGGACAGACAGACAGACAGACAGACAGACAGGCAGACAGACAGACAGACAGGCAGGCAG
>NC_036867.1:2011963-2034112 GCF_002910315.2 Salvelinus sp. IW2-2015
CAGGCAGGCAGGCAGGCAGGCAGCAGCAGGCAGCAGGCAGCAGACAGACATGACAGACAGACCGACAGACGACAGACAGACAGACAACACCAGACAGACAGAACAGACAGACAGAAACAGAACAGACAGACAGACAGACAGACAGACAGACAGAAACAGACAGACAGACAAAGAAGGGATGTGTGAAATATCATTGCCCAGCATTCTGTCTCCATCATAATCAGCACCACACAGACGATAGATACGACAGTAGACATGCCAGAAGGTTAACTAGCACCTGGCGCTGCAGACGGCTTTTATGCAGTCCGCTAAATACATACTATTATACGACCCAATGCACTAATTTTGTGAAACAATTACAGTTTCAAAATTTTTTGGCAGCCTCCTCCACCCCCACAACCCTACACCACCATAACACCACCACTCCACCACTCAGCTCCACCCCACCATCACCAGTACACCACCATTACATTACATCACCAATAACCACCACCATCCACACCACCCATAACACCCCCAGCCACCACCATCACTACCATCACCATCCCCCACCACCCTCACCACCGACCACACCAACACCACCACCTTCATCATCACCAACACCTCCATCACCAACACCTCCACCAATGCAGATTAATTTGACCCAATGCACCAGATGCACCTCCTCCACTCCCACAACACTATCATCACCACCATCACCACACACCCTACCAACACCACTACCAACAACACCACCCACTCCCAAAACACCACACCATCACCATACCACACCAATAATTACTACACACACCCCATCACCATACTCACAACCAAACACACATCCACCATCACCACCACCATACATCACTACCACACCACCCCAGCACTCCTCCACCACCACCCTCCCACCCACACCAGCTCCAACCACACCACCACCACCACCACCATCAACCAACTCAAACCACCATCACCAACATACCACCCCACCACCATCACAACCACACCCCAAATCACAAACACCACGAACACCACACACCCATCATCCACACACCAACTCCACCAAACATCACCACCATCAACCACCAATCCACCAAACCCACCATAACCAACACACCACCACTCATCAACCACCACCATCAACACTCCACCTCATCCACCATCCACAACCCAACCACACCAGCACCCCAACCACCCACACACCACGAACACGCACACCCACGAACACCACCAACCACCTTACCATCACAGCACACTAAGCTTCACACTCCACTGTGACGTTTACCTCCGGCTGCCCACTCTGTCTAATACCGTTTTCTCTCTTTTGCTCTTGTTTCCTTATTAGGAGCGGTGGTCGGAGTTGGGAGGGTCCGTCGCTACAGGAAACACCTGGCCCCTCTCCAGGATAAATACACCACTACTCCCATTCATGCGAAGGAGACTCTCTCCTGTAGACCACCTTATAGATTCGGTTATGTTTCATGGTGCTTTTGGTTGTTTGTTTTCATCTTTCAAACAGCCCTGCATTATCACATTCATGCATGCAAAAACATTTCCTTACACTGCTGCATTGCTGATTAAACACCACCTTGTATATTATACCTAGTTTCTTTATCTAATAAATATATTTGTGGTCTCCCCTTTTTGTTACGGGTCTCTGTAGCCGTTCGTTGACACCACAACACCACCACCATCACCCAAACACACCAAACACCACCACCACCACCATACCCACCAACCGCCAACACCATCACCAACACCACCACCAACACACCACCATCACCACCACCAGCACCCCACTGACCACCATCACACACATTCAACCACCCCATCACCACAAAAAACCAAATCACCACTCACCACCACCATCACCACCATCAGCAACACACACCCATCATCAACCAACAACACTAACACCACCCCATCACCAACACATCACCAACCATCACCAACACCACACCATCAACCAACCATCACCAGCCATTTAACAACACCACCAACATCACCCCACCAACACCATCACCAACATCACCAACACCCCATCACCAACACCACCACCATCACCTTCATCATCATCATCATTCCATCACCACACCAACCATCCACCAACACAAACACCACCACAACACCACCTTCACCACCACCACCCTCCACAACACCACCAACACCCTTACCATCACCACCATCACCACCACCACCATCACCACACCACCCCACCACACCACCCACCAATCACCACCACCACCATCACCAACACCCTCACCATCACCACCTCAACAACCACCACCAACACACACCATCACCATACCCATCCTCAAACACCACCACCACATCACCACAAACACATCCCCACCACCAACCACCACCACCCGTGTTGATGCGCCCCCCCCCCCCCCCGCCTGGCTGTATCTACACATACAACATGCCCTAGTGCAACAGAGAGTTGGATTGAGGGTCATCAGTTTCAAAGAACACACATTATCCTTCCCCATCTTCAGCTCACTAACCATCACATTTTAAGGAAGAAGCCAAAAAGGGAGACCTCAGAAATTTCACACAAAAAAAATGTTAAACCAACCACATAGTCTTTCCTATCTAAAAACAGAGCAGCAACATTTCAACAGTACCCAAATCCAACCCCATTTCATTCTACAGCCCATCATCGCCATCACCATGGTGATGTGTCATTGATCATTACATCTTACCCTCCTCTGGCAGACGCAAATAGGACGGCTGTCCGGAAACCTTGTCGCCGCGAGGCTCTTTGCCTTTAGTCACATTAGTGAGTCGTTATGTCGCGATCATTTGATAGCCTACTTGAGACATTCTTAAGACAATAATTTTTATTTTCAGACTCTTTCCCACATCTTATATCTATTCCTCTCGGCAGCGTCATTTAGCTGGTGGAAGGAAGTTAAACTACAAAGCGTACTTCTCCCATAGAATTATTAATCCCGATATGTCTTGAGCAGGATGGGGTGGGTAGCTCTTTACGATTAACATTATTATATTGGGTTTTAATCGCATTTGAACCCCAGGGAAAGATCAGTTGAGAGTGGCTATCAGAAATAATGTATGATATTACTACTATTATACCAAATTTCATCCATGTGACTCATGATTGATCCAAGTTAGGAGAAAAACTCAATGAGAAGGAGACATCACCTGTAAGAGAGGAGGTACCATTGGGTAGGAAGAGCATTGTAGAAGATGTTGTCTCATGTGTCCTCCACCTCATCTCCAGCCGTTTGTCATGTTTGGAGCGGTGTGATTTGCGCACTGAATAGTGAGTCCACAGCAGAAATTGTGAGGCAGGAAGGGATGAACGAGCGGTAATGCTTTTGTTTCTTGGAGCAGCTCACGCAGTAAGCAGCCTCACGCACTTAAGATTCTAGTACGAAAAACTAGGGCTGCAGGGCGTGCAGGAAAGCCTTGTGGTGCCACTGACACGGTGGTCTTCAAGTTGCAAGAGAGAGATACAGGAAAGGAGTTTGTGAGTAAAAAGCGGGAATAGAACACGGAGAGATTTAATAGAGGACGAGCACGGTGGCTGGAAGGATAAAGGAAACAGCAGGCTTCAAGTCGGTGGAGCATAGCCACTGTTTGCTTGCATTTTCCCTTAAAAAAGACCTCAATAGAAAAACAAGAAAAAAGCGTCAATAGTACTGTTGTCCAGATTGAACGCCCGGCCTTATTTAGCCACAATAATTCTGACTATTTTGAGAATTAATTAACCATAACTCAAAGAAATTCGTCATTAATTTGAATTTTGGCAAGGAAGATTCTTAAGTCCGACAGTAATTTGTCATTGCTGTCTAGGATGTTTGGTGCAGTGCATTTCTGCTAAGTAAACATTTGCCTATGAGGACGACGTTGGTCTCTCGTTGAAATGACAACCCGCACTTCGTTAAGACTCTACTACAGACTTCGGTTTCCCTCGAGCGAAGAAAGAGTAATATTTGCACAAAAACCGAAAAACCTTACCGAAGTCCAGAGAACAAACAAAAACATTAAAATGTCATCGTTAAATATTACCAAGTTGAGTGAAGGTAAGGGTTCAAAGGATAAAAGGGTTAGCAGTTACACTTAGTTGGAGTCAGTCTAAAACTAATTTTTCAATTACTCCACAAATTTCTTGTGTTAACAATAGACTTATTGGAGTTTTGCAAGTCAGGTTTTAGGACCATCTTACTTTGTAGCATGACAATAGATTTTCCAACAAATTGGTGTTGACCAGACAGATTATTTCACTTATTATTAAAACTTGTATCACCAATTCCAGTTGTTCACGAGATTTACAGTTGTATACTAAAGTGTTGACTGGCCTTTAAAACAGCTTGGAAAATTGATGTCATGGCTTAGAAGCTTTCTGATAGGCTAATTGGCATTCTTTCATTTGAGTTCAAAGTGGAGAGTTTGTACCTGTGATGTATTTCAAGGGTGTCCTACGTTCGAGAACTCATGGTCTCTTGTCTGCTTGAATCATGGAAAATCAAAGAAATCAGCAAGACGCTCGAGGAAAAAAATGTAGAGCGCCCACAAGTCTGGTTCATCCTTGGAGCAATTTCAAATGCGCTGTAAGGTGACACTAGTTCGTTTCATTCTGTACAAACAAGTAGCACGCAAGTCATAAAACACACGAAAGACGACACAGCAGTCATTACGCTCAGGGAGGAGATGTCCTTGTACTGGCCTAGAGGAGATGAACATACCTTGGTTGCCGAAAACTGCAAATCAATCCCAGAACAACAGCCAAGACCTTGTGAAGATGTTGAGAGAAGCGACGGGGAACGGGTACAAAATATCTAATTCCACAGTAAAACAACCTATATTGACGATAACCTCTCTTGTTACAGATGGTGCTTTGAGACGTCAGGAGTAGATAAGCATCGTGTTTGCGGTTCGCCGAAAAAATCCTGAAGAATGTGCTGACATGTTGCCGGATCACAACCAGTGTAGCGTGTTGATTTGTATCGTTCATGGTGTGAGTTTACATGAAAGTTTGATATTTAAGTAATTTGATGTTAAATATGGCGCTTCCTGGCATTTTTGCTGCTGGCTTTTTGTCCGAAGTGAGTGACGCAGTAGGTCCCGCCTAACTCAGATTTTGGATTTATAAATATGAACTGGTGTTTACCGAAACAAACATACATGATTGTGTAACATGATGAAGGGAGTCCTTATGGGAAAGGGTCATCTGATGAAGATCAAAGGTGGTTAGTGATTATTTACTTTCTCTATTTCTGCGTGTTTTGTTTACTCTCTCTCTTTTGGCTGGGAAAAATGTTGCTGTGGTTTTCTGTGGCTATTGTACTGACCCTAACAAATCGTTTGGTGCCTTTTCGCCGTTAAATTCCTTTTATGCAGGAGGGTTTAACAGCCTGGAGCACAGCTTCATTTCTCTCCATTACATCCAATCTAATGTTTGGATTCACTCAGAGAAGATGCACTATTCAAGCGCATAGCTGAACCTGTGAAGGAAGCAACACTCCTCCCTTCGCATAAATAACAGCTTTGGGTTCTCACTGTATCTAATGCATTTTATTGTTGAAAACAATATGTCTTCTCATTAGAAATATAAAGACAATGCCTTGGTTTGGAAAATTCTATTCTATATTCTACTCTATTCTGAAACCATACGTTGCACTAAGGCATGGGGACATACAACATTAACTTCAGTGAGTGCTAGAATTCCAACATTTCCTTGGACACCAAAAAAGTGTTTATTAGACAGAGGGCATAGAAATAGAATCAGAATACATCTAGATATGCAAGAATAAATAGCATGTCTATGGCACACGGACACTGAGCAGCACTGAGCTCCCAATGCACGTCATTGTCTTTTGCTGTCCGTGACGTGGCAATGTGCAGCAGTTTGAGGACAACAGCCAGCGTAGTGAGAGCGTGAGCCCCCTCGTCAGGCTTCTTCACTGAGCAACAGACTGACATACTGTACGCCAGCCGGCCTGTGGTGGTGCTCACAGATAGGGCTTGGGGCATGGCAAAAAAAATGCGCCGCGGTCAGATCATCGCCACGGTCAACCGGTCAACTGACCAAAAAGAACACAGACTGACCAATGGCACAACCAGCACTAAATATGTACAGTACATTCGGAAAGTATTCAGCCCCCTTGATTTTTTCCACATTCTGTTACATTACAGCCTTATTCTAAAATGTATTAAATACTTTATTTTCCTCATCAATCTACACACAATATCCCATAATGACAAAGCAAAAACAGGTTTTCAGAACTAAAATGTCAAATTTACAAAAGTTTTCAGATAATTTACTCAGTATTATGTTGAAGCACATTTGGCAGCAATTACAGCCTTGAGTCTTCTTGGGTATGACGCAACAAGCTTGGCACACCTGTTTTGGGGGAGTTTCTCCTATTCCTCTCTGCAGATCCTCTCAAGCTCTGTCAGGTTGGATGGGTAGCGTTGCTACACCGCTATTTTCAGGTCTCTCCAGAGATGTTCGATCGGGTTCAAGTCCAGGCTCTGGCTGAGACACTCAAAGACATTCAGAGACTTGTCCCCAAGCCACTCCTGAGTCGTCTTGGCTGTGTGCTTAGGCTCGTTTTCCTGTTGGAAGGTGAACCTTTGCCTTAGTCGGAGGTCCTGGAGCAGGTTTTCATCAAAGATCTGTCTGTACTTCGCTCCATTCATCTTTGCCTCAATCCTGATTAGTCTCCCAGTCCCTGGAGCTGAAAAACATCCCCACAGCATCATGCTGCCACCACCATGCTTCACCGTAGGGATGGTGCCAGGTTTCCTCCAGACATGACACTTGGCATTCAGGCCAAAGAGTTCAATATTGGTTTCATCAGACCAGAGAATATTGTTTCTCATGGTCTGAGAGTCTTGTGCCTTTTACCGAGGAGTGGCTTCCATCTGGCCACTCTTCCATAAAAGCCTGATTGGTGGAGTGCTGCAAAGATGGTTGTCCTTTTAGAAGGTTCTCCCATCTCCATAGAGGAACCATCGGGTTCCTGGTCACCTCCCTGACCAAGGCACTTCTCCCGGGCGGCCAGCACTACGAAGGAGGCCGTTGGAGGCCGTTGTGTTCTTGCGAACCTTCAATGCTGCAGAAATGTTTTGGTACGATTCACCAGATCTGTGCATCAAACACAATCTACGGACAATTCCTTCGACCTCATGGCTTGGTTTTTGCTCTGACATGCACTGTCAACTGTGGGATCTCATATAGACAGATGTGTACTTTTCCAAATCATGTCCAATCAATTGAATTTACCACAGGTGGACTCCAATCAAGTTGTAGAAACATCTCAAGGATGATCAATGGAAACAGGATCCATCTGAGCTCAATTTTGAGTCTCATAGCAAAGGGTCTGAATACCTACGTAATTAAGGTATTCTAGTTTTATATTTTTAATACATTTGCAAAAAAATCTAAAAACCTGTTTTCGCTTTGTCATTATGGATTATTGTGTGTAGATTGCTGAGAAAAATACCAATATTAGAATAAGGCTGTAATGTAACAAAATGTGGAAGAAGTCGAGGGGTCTGGATACTTTCCAAAGGCACTGTAGTTGTCAAAGACTCCAGCCACCGTAGTTACCCCCTGTATATAGCCTCGGTATTGTTATTTTACTGCTGCTCTTTAATTATTTCTTACTTTTATTTCTTACTTTTTTAAGGTATTTTCTTAAAACTGCATTGTTGGTTAAGGGCTTGTCAGTAAGCATTTCACCTGTTGCATTCGGCGCATGTGACAAATAAAATGTTATTTGATTTGATTTAATTCACTCGAGCTCATAAAGGAAAATATAAATACCTAAAAGCAAATGTATTTTCAAAGAAATACTGTGTGATGATGTCTCTAACAATATGTCCCATCTTAACCATCTTAACCCTACCTAGCATCTCCCGGGTGGCGCAGTGGTCTAGGGCACTGCATCGCAGTGCTAGCTGCGCCACCAGAGTCTCTGGGTTTGCGCCCAGGCTCTGTCGCAGCCGGCCGCAACCGGGAGATCCGTGGGGCGACGCACAATTGGCATAGGGTTTGGCCGGTAGGGAGGGTTTGGCCGGTAGGGATATCCTTGTCTCAGTATGTAAAAAAATGTAATAAAAAATGTAATAAAAAATGTATGCACTCTACTGTAAGTCGCTCTGGATAAGAGCGTCTGCTAAATGACTAAAATGTAAAATGTAAAAAATGTTTACATGAGCATCCAACTCATTACAACAGTGTTACAGTGAAAAAGTCTAGACTAGCCCTTTGCAGAAGACCAAGCAGTACAGATGTTGGATCTTAATTTGATCACTCTTTTGTGCACCATAGAAAATACAGATGAGTTCCGTGGTTTACATAAATTCACTGAAAACCCACACTAACACATGGTTACAGTATATTAACATTATTGCACTTTTCATGTRGCCTACTTTTGGCCAGCKAATTGCCTAACCACAGATCAAGCAACATAATGGACTAAACGTTAAAATCCTGTTGCTGCAGGATTAGTTGACTGTGACAATATAGGTCAAATTAAGATCCCTTATCTGTAGGTTACAATTCCAACAAACGCTCCTTCTCTCCAAACAGAAAAATAATCGCTCCTGAAAGAAGGTCAGCTGGGCCTGCAGGGCGTGTACTGTTCTGTACTATACTGAGCAGCCAGCCCTTCACCTGAACCAGACCCAAGTCACAGAGCAGTGGGGTATCAGTGTTTAGAGCCAGCAGCGTCCGGCCCTCTCCTCACGGCCCTGTCACAGACTGAAGGTGTCCACCCAGGAAACAGCAGTTACATTAACCTCAGTGGGCTCCCAACCCAGCCTGCAGCATGCCAGACCAGGCCCACATACTGCAGATTTATACACACTACTGTGGTCTGTACTTTGACGTGACTGTTGCAATGCAGTGTGGGTTTAGTTTGCCTCTGGTCTATGATCAAATGAAATCAAATGAAAATGAAATCACAATTTATTTGTCACATGAACAGATGTAAATAACAGGACATGCCTTACTTAATGGTAATTTTCCAACAATGCCAGAGTTAAAGATTAAAGCGGGGGGGGGGGGGGGTGGGCGAATAGTGGACAGGAGCAATAATACATAGTGAATAACGATGAACAATAATGAGTCAAAATAACATGTCATCTTGTGTCCTCTTCACAACTGTGTGGGTGTGTGAGCCATGATAGATCTTGGACACCAAGGAACATAAAACGCCGCTCCACTACAGCCCCATCAATGTGGATGAGGTCGTGCTTGCCCCTCCGTTTCCTGTAGTCCGTGATCAGCTCCTTTGTCTTGCAGACGTTAAGGGATAGGTTGTTGACCTCCCTACAGGCTGCCTCGTCGTCGATAATCAGTCCCACCACCATTGTGTCGTCAGCAAGCTTGATGGAGTCGTGCTCCATCAGTGTCACGCCCTGATCTGTTTCACCTGTCTTTGTGCTTGTCTCCACCCCCCACCAGTTGTCTCCCATCTCCCCCCATTATTACCTGTGTATTTATACCTGCGTTTTCTGTTTGTCTGTTGCCAGTTCGTCTTGTCCCGTCAAGTCCTACCAGCGTGTTCCTGTGTTTCTTGTGCTCTAGGTTTAGTTTTTCCTAGTCTTCCCAGTTCGGAACTTTCTGCCTGTCCTGATCCTGCCTGCTGTCCTGTACCTACCTGCCTGCCCTTTGTAGTATAATAAACTCTGAGACTCGTACTATCCGCCTCCTGTGTCTGCATCTAGGTCTTAGCCTGAGCCTTGATAATATGATGAGGGTGAAAGAAAGTTGAATCTGAATTTAAATACATTTATACCGACTCTATACTGACCAAGAGTCACTTTTAAGGGTAAAACTAAAATGAAGAGCATAAATAAGATGACATTTGAAAAGGTTACTGGTTTCCATGTCTGCTAATGCTAAATGTAACCCTGAAGTTCCCTAACATGGAATATTCCTCTCCAAATTCATGGGGAGTTATCAATTGCACCATGTTTGCTATATTCCTTATAATCCATTGAACATGTGTGATGGGAGGGATTGGGAGACCAAACCTGCAGCTAATTGAAGAGGGTCTGTGGCAGCCTTGATGGAAGCCACAGAAGAGAGGCCAGCAGGGCCACAGCACACTAGAGCTGAGTTACTTAGGAGGAGCTTTCCCCTGTTTGCTATGGAATTAGCTTGTAGAGCACACACACGTACACACACACACACACACACACAGACGTGGGCTGTTTTGCGTGCGCGCACACACACACTCACACTCACACATTCACACACTTGCAGCCTTTTCCACCCTTCCGCACCAATCTGTTCCCAAGCTGTTCCCACATTTTGGTGAATTTCCCAGGCTAATTCCCTGGCACGAGGTGGGCACTGGGGCTGATTATTTTAGTGTGAACCCAAGATGTCTGTCCAAGACCCACCAAGTGTTCACGTTCAGAGACGAGAGACCCTCCTGCCTTTGTTTCCAGCTCCTCAAAGGGAACAGGATCAGGTACATGGTTCAAGGCCTTTGATATTGGGAAATAAACAACACTGACTAAATCAAGCCTGATCAAATCATGATGCTAATTAAGATAGTTATCTTATTATGCAGCAATACATGAAGGGATGTGTGTCAGTTCCAACCTTTTTGTACATTCCCTCAACTTTACCAAACACACACACACACACACACACACACACACACACACACACACACACACACACACACACACACACACACACACACACACACACACACACACACACACACACACACACACACACACACACACACACACACACACACACACACACTCATCACTCTGAGTACGACGGGGTTACGTATTTCAGTCGGCACCAGAGCATCCACATCGATCTTTTCTAAAGAGCAACCAGCGATGAATCCAAACCTCATTAAACTATGTGAATTCTAAATCTATTCTGGCACTCAATACGCTGCAGATTTCTCTCCCCGTTCTCAGTCATAAATTACAGTTCTGGTGCACCGTGCAAATATTACCAAGCTGTAAGACAGCTGTGGCCCATTAAAATGTGTTATGCTTGCTCATTTCCTCCAGCACATGGTCATCGGGCCAAATCTACAGCCAGTAATTAGCGCAGATGAAATGTTTAATTGTGCCTTAATTTTGATAAAATTTATCTGTCACCCATCCTATAATCAGGCATTATGCTCACAAATCAATGTCTGCAGAGTGAAGCAGGGACACATCCACCATCCTGACAGACATGTGGGCATAGCTCTGCTCTCCCTGGCTGATGGCTGGGGCCCAGCTCAGAGGAAGAAGAGGGGGCCAAGCAAGGCTGACTGATACTGCAGTTGGGTACTGCTCACTTACTGACCTGCTGCATCTGTAGCTGTGAAACTTGCATGATGTCAGATTTGCATGGGTCTGCAGTATGCATGCTGTGGCTGAACTGAACATGAAGGCTAAGTGAAGGGTGGCAAACCATTGTAATAGAAAATCCAAGAGCGGTCAAACACCTGGCCCTGCCAAGGCACTCAAGAACTCCTGGCTCATACTGATGACATCACACTCCAGGAGGCACCGGAGAGAAGCACTTAATAGACCACGAGAGCCAGAATGAGCTGTTTTTGAGGGGATGGGTAACAACACATTATTACTGGCTGGAAGCCGAGGAAAACAATTACGGAATAAATTATCGGTAGCTCAACCAAGTACACATTCTGTTTCAGTCTGTGCATGATGTGCTTTTATGCATGCTCGCTAACCCACAAATTTAATTCATCTTATCAGCTAATTCCATGTCTGAAATATCCAACATGTTTAGTTGAAGGAATAATATTATGTCAATTTCAATTTAATATTAAATGAATAGTTTGAGTCAGATGAACTCGTGGAAAATGTTTTTATGTCTCTGTATCCAGTATGAAGGAAGTTAGAGGTAGTTTCTCGAGCCAATGCTAACTAGCGTCAGCGCCAGCACAGCTGTACCTGAAGATGTCCAGTCTTTTCGCTAAGCTAGTTAGCATTGGCTCGCGAAACTACCTCTAACTTTCTTCATACTCAACGCAGAGACATAAACATTGTATCCATGAGTTCATCTGACTTTGGGGAAGAAGATAAAACCCCAAAACTACCAAAAACTACTAAAAAGAAAGGTATTTCTTGATAATAACAAAAATCTATCTTCATGTCCACCTAAACAGACAGCATCTAAATATGTATTATCATACTATCCAGGATGAGTGACAATAGACACTCTGTACATCAATGGCCATTTTGACGCACACCGTCCCTGAGAGGGACCATCCCCTATGGGTGATTATCTGAGTGCTGCCAGTTATTCACCAACATGCGCCGCCGCATAAAACACATCATTACAAAGACTAGATAACACACATCATTACAAAGGYTGGGGACAGGAAATCAGAYGTGGGGCAAGGCTCCAAGAGGAGAGGCCTTTCTAATCACAATGGCCAACTGTCACCCTCTCTGCCATCGCTGTCCGCTAGCACATTACCCGGCTACGCAGAAGGGATTTCTGCTGCAGCACCATTTTGAAGTGTATCTGCCTTAGTGGTAGGACATGCTACTTAACATGTGGCACCCATGATAATTAAGGCGGGGTTTATGATCCTTCTGCCGTGTGGCTAGCGCTGCCAGAGAGACAGACTCAGGCTTAGGCTCTGCGGCTCGTGTGGCTGTGTGTGTGTGTGGTGTTGTGGGTGTTGTGTGTGTGTGTGTGTGTGTGTGTGTGTGTGTGTGTGTGTGTGTGTGTGTTTTTTTGATGAATGAAGCAGACTACAGTCCAGACACCCACATGACTCTGACACGTCGCACTTCAACACCTGTTCCGGTCTGTCTTGTTCTGAAGTAGTATGGAATCAGGAGAGCTGTCAATAATGCCCCTCTTCATATCTCCTCACAGATATGCAACAACCTAAAGATGCACTCCAGGATCTTAAGCACAACAAATTCATAAAATGTAGCACAAATTGCAAAAAAACATGATACAAAATAAATCATTCGAAATGGATGACGTAGTACACAAATGGATGACGTAGTACACAAATGAAAGATGTAGGACACAAATGGATGACGTGGTACACAAATGAATGATGTAGTACACAAAAATCCGGGACCCGTTTTGGCTTGTGAGCACCACTTTCAAAACTACTGGCTGAAATGATACAACATTTGGAGAGTGCATCTTTAACTTTCAGATATATTTCTGCCTGTATGAGCTATATTTCTAAACCCCACAAAGTCCGTAATCAGGAATAAGAGAATTCAAAATCAAATTTCACTCTCATTTCATCTTCATTTGTCCACAAAACCCAACATGGCTGCCATAATACAAGCCCAGTTAGTCTCAATTGCAATCATGATCCAGTGCATATTTAACAGTGGGGTGTCTTTCTGCAGATCACAAGATCAGAGATGTCATCATCATGGGTTTATACATCTAGGTTGACTGAGCATTGACAAGCAGGCCTGTCAAAGCCTTTGTGTTGCCCCATACTGAGCCTGTGTCAATGGGCCACCACTACAGGGGAGGAGACTTCAATAAAACCCAGTGAATCGCCCTCCCATCCTCGATTCTCTTTTTTGGTTCTTTGATTAAAGAACATTTGTGATTTGCATTTTAAAACGAGATTAKCAAAAATAATTATCCTCCCCCTTCTGTATGTTTCTCACAACAAATGAATTGGATTACAGGCCTTGGTGAGCACCACCTTGTCCTGGCCTTGTTGCGGCTGACAATATTTGAAGTTTCCTGCGGTAACTTCATTACGCTTATTTTGTCCAGAATTAGTGGAGCGTGCTGAAAATTGCTAATGACAGATGTTTCTCCACACTGTCACACTCCTTGTATCATTTGATTTGGGAAAGCAAACATACGGTGCTTTCTGGCTCCATCAGGTATGTCCCAGACTGGTCTTGCACACAGATGGGCCAATACCTCAGTTCATGTAAAACCATCTTTCCAATGAATTGCTGGAATATGGCCAAATTGGGGGTTTGCATGGCCTCAGCTGCACCCATGATGGCAGTGCAGCCCTGAGCTGCAAGTAGATGGGAAGGAGGGAGGAATGGGGAGGGAGGGGAGAGGAGTAAGGGGAAAGAGGAACAAGCCCCTCTGCTATTAGGAGGAATCTGGGTAAAACCATCTAGGGTAACATAATACCATACCACTGGTGGGGCGTAGAACCAGTCAATCCATGTGGGCAGGCAAACAACAATACCCCAGGGAACTCCTGTGTTATATTATGATAGCTCTGAAGGTGACATATACGGGTGCATTAGAGAAAGAGAGTTTTGAACAAAGAGAAAAATTGTAAATAGTTCTAAAAAATATATATGTCACAAGATCTGATATTTCAGCAAATACACGGTAGCTCCTATACTGTACCAATTCAGCTTCATGCTATTGAATACTAGCCTTTCCAGATAAAAGAGAGGTTTGTGAGGTGTCTTACATGGGCAAGAACACACAACAAGCAGAGGAAATCTGATTAACTAAGAGACAGACAGACAGACAGACAGACAGACAGACAGACAGACAGACAGACAGACAGACAGACAGACAGACAGACAGACAGACAGACAGACAGACGTGTGTGACAGCAGTACATCAGACTGCTCAGCTGACTACAGCACATAGCACTGTGTCAACCAAACCTCCTTCTGTAAAGATAGACCAGCAACGGGATTCATTCATGGGTTTCTCTAAAGCAGTCTGCTTATCACACTGTGTCTGTTCACTGACATAGTATTTTATACACAAATGGCAATTTTATATTATACTGTATTAATCTAGAAGATCATGTATTGTTGCTCTAAAACTAATCTAAAATGTATTGTGTTATTGTTGGATTCATTTATTGACAGCAATTGTGATTGTAATTAATGGTGTACTTATTCAGGCTTTCTGGGGGTCAAAAACACCCGCGCTTAAGGGACTTTTATAATTAATGATGAATCATAGGAAGAGTTCAAAGATTTGATTGTGTATGTGCATTGTTTTTCTAGCCTCCAGTAATATCTGGTATTTTTCTCCCCAGTACAGGACTGTGGGGTTACAAAGCTGACAAAAACAGAAGTGAATTGAGTTAACGAAGGGCTGGCCAACTAAATGTGTCAACTCAGTTGTATGAATGTGTTCCTTTCCTCCCTTAGGTTGTGGGTCCTGCTGCAGAGGCCTGCTCTCTCAATCAGTCTAATAAACATGATTCTACTCAGCCTCTTGACAGCTCAGACTGCCCACACAAACAGGCAGACATCCTACTACACTGTACTGTCTGTACTGTCTGTACTGGATGGACGTTTATGCAAAGCTGATTTTGGGGTGTGACACTGTTCAGAACTAATTATTTTCTGGAAATGGCGTCTGAGTCAAAGTAGGATTGGACTCATATTGTCATTTATAGTCTGTATGCGAACAAAAAACAAAAGTGCTTAAACAGAAGTTAAAAGGGAAGTTGTGTTATGCTAAGAAGCGGCACTAAATAAAGCCTAGAAGCTCAGAGATGTACAGTACATTTAGTACAGTCTAAGAATAATACATGAACAAAGCATATAAAGCGTACAACACATTTGCCGAGGCAAAACAGCCCACACCATAACTGTTCATGTTTTGTATTCTGTCTGTGTGATAATCACAGATCTCCTTAATCCACTCTAACAGTTTACAGACAGTACAAACAGACATATCCAATTTAAGAGATGCAGTGATGTAGATCAGAGTTGATCATGTCGTGTTCTCTTGTTCTATCTAACATCATTGTCCTGGAACCATAAGCACTTCCATAACAGCATGCCGTGATGACTAAACACAGAACAATACTACAACAGCTCCTTACTTATTAAGCTGCTTACTGTCTGTCCCTTATTTGGACCAACCGTCCGTATTATAATCCTTGTTAGTGTGGAGTATTCCAGTGACTCCGTGGAGTAAGTCGGAGTAAATGTGTCTACGAGCCGTGAGGACAAGTGAAAAATGTGTATTGGTTGTGTTTTCATGGATGCCTAAGCATTGTGAACAATCTTCATGGAGCAGAACATGGCTTTAAATGTGCTGTTGTTCATTCAGGGATAATGTATAGAAACACTTAGAATAGAGCCAATGCATCTAATGAAACGGTCTTTCAAGAGAAAAAAGTGATTTTGTCTCTATTAAAATAAAGGTGTTTTAGGATACTGACAGTGACCGTATTTAAGGACAAGGATAAACGTACAAATCAGCCTCAAATAACCATAATCAAGATATTTCTTCTGTCTTAGCATGTTGTCCTGGCCTTAGTTCAAGAAGGCTCCGCCCAAAACTGACAATTGTGTGAATAAGATTCGATGAGGTTAGTTGGCACAAATTCATATTTAACTGCATTAAAGCTTAGGGAGATGACTTGGCCCTGTGATCCATCGTTTCAATCAATACTAATGAGTCTGTAGCCCTTTCCTGCAGTCAATGACCAAAAGTGTCCTCTTTGGCCTCATGGGTGGAATATCATTAACATTTTTCATTAATTTCATCATTCATAATTTTTTWAATTTATGACGAAAATCCGGTGTTTCTATGTCAAACGTTTTTGTTATATTTCAGTCTTCTGTGATGTAAATCAAGTGTAATATTGGGATGCAAACTCAAACTTGAATACATTTCAAATCTATATCTGACATGGTACAGGTGTCTTCTATTTATTAAGCCCATAACCATGTGTGTGAGGTGTAAACTTTTGTTTTCAAGTAGATTTGTTTAAGACTACCAAGAAACACTCTGTGTGACCCTGATTTAACACACTGCAGTAAAAGGTTATCCAGTCTCTCCCTCTCTCCGCTTCACTCTCCCTCTCTCCGCTTCAGTCTCTCCCTCTCTCTGCTCCAGTCTCTCCCTCTCTCCGCTCCAGTCTCTCCGCTTTAGTCTCTCCCTCTCTCTGCTCACCGTCTCGTCCTCTCTCCGCTCCATCCGTCTCCGTTCAGCTCTCCATGCAGTCTCTCCCGCCCAGCCCTTAGTTCTCTCTCCTCTCTGCTCCAGTCTCTCCTCTCTCCGCTCCAGTTCTCTCCGCTCCAGTCTCTCCCCGCATCCCCTTAGTCTCTCTCCCTCTCTCGCTAGTCTCCGTCAGCTCTCCGCCAGTCTCTCCTCCTCACCCGTCTCTCCGCCAGTCTCCTCCCTCTCCGCTCCAGTCTCCTCCTCTCGTTGCTCCAGTCAATCTCCGGTCCAGTTCTCTCCTTCCGCTTCTCTCCCTCTCTCCACTCCAGCCTCTCCTCTCTCTCCAACTCGTCCAGTCTCTCGCTCCAGTCTCTCCGCTCCAGTCTCTCCCTTCAGTCTCCCCTCCTCACCAGTCTCTCCCTCCTCGCATCCAGTCTCTCCGCCTCCAAGTCGTTCCGCTCCAGTCTTCCGCTCCAGTCTCTCCACTCAGCCTCGTTCTCTCCACTTCAGCTCCAACTTCAATCCTCCTTCTCTCATCCAGTCCTCTCCCTCTCTCCGCTCAGTCTCTCGCTCAGTCCTCTCCACTCCAGTCTCTCCCCTCTCTCCGCTTCAGTCTTCCCTCTTCCGCTCCAGTCTACTCCTGCCAGTCGTCTCCCTCTCTCATCATGTCTTTCCCTTCTCCGCTCCAGTCTCTCCGCTCCAGTCTCTCCACTCCAGTCTCTCCCTTCTCCCGCATTCAGTCTCTCCTCCTTCCGCATTAGTCTCTTCTCCTCTCTCGCTCCAGTTCTCCTCTCTGCGTCTTTCCCTCCGCATGTCTCTCCCTCTCTCACTCCAGTCTCTCCCTCTCTCCACTCCAGTCTCTCCTCGCTCCCAGTCTCTCCGCTCCAGTCTCTCAGTCTCATCCCCTTCGCCCAGTCTTCCCCTCTCGTCCGCCTCAGTCTCTCGCCTCTCTCTCCGCTCCAGTCCTCTCCTCTCTCCACTCTCAGGTCTTCCCTCTCTCCGTCGGCGTCACGTCTATCCGCTAGTCTCTCCTCTTCTCCGCTTCAGTCTTCTCCTGCTCCCACAGTCTCTCCGCTCCTGCTGCAGTCTCCTCTTCCGCACCAGTCTGTCCTCTCTCCCTCCAATCTCCTCACTCCCAGTTCTCCTCTCATCCCTCCGCATCGTCTCTGCACTCAGTCTTCCACTCCAGTCTCTCCCTCCAGCTCCTCCCTCTCTCCGCAGCTCAGTCTCTCCCTCTCCCGCTCCTCTCGCCTCAGTCTCTCACTCTCATCGTCTCTCCCTCTCTCCGCCTCAGTCTCTGCTCCCTCTCTCCGCTTCCAGATCTGCTCCCCTCTCTCCGCTCCAGTCTCTCCGCGTCTCCTTCAGTTCTCCGCTCCAGTCTTCTCCCTCTCTAGCTCCAGTCCTCTCGCCTCTGCTCCGACCAGTTCTCTCTCCTCTCTCCGCTCACAGTCTCTCCCTCTATCCCTCCAGTCTCTCCCCTTTTCGCTCTAGCTATCCATCTCTCCTGCTTCAGTCTCTCCGCTCCAGTCTCTCGTCGATGTCTTCTCCGTCCAGTCTCTCCAGTCTCCGTCTCTCCGTCTCTCCACTTCAGTTCTCTCCCTCCTTCGCACCAGGTCTCTCCTCTCTCGCTCCCAGTTCATCCGCCTCCAGTCTCTCCGCCATCTCTCCCTTAGTCTCTTCCCTCTCTCCCTCGTCTTACCTCCCTTCCCTCTCTCCACTCCAGTCTCTCCTCTCTCCGCTCCAGTCTCTCCGCTCCAGTCTCTCTCCACCTTCCCACAGTCTCTCCTCTCTCGCTTCAGTCTCTCTCTCCTCGTCATCTCTCCTCTCATCCGCTAGTATCCTTCCATCCAGTCTCTCCTCTCCCTCCAGTCTTCTCGCCTCAGCTCTCGCTCCAAGTCTCCCTCTCCTCTGACTCCCGCCCCAGTCTCTTCCTCTCCGTCCAGTGCTCTCCTCCAACTCCAGTCTTTCCCCTGCTCCGCCCATGTCCTTTCCGCTCCCATCTTCCCTCTCAGTCTCTCCCAGTCTCTTCCGCTCCAGGTCTCTCCAACTCATTCTCCCTCACTCTCCGCACAATGCTCTCCCTCGTCTCTGCCCTCTCTCCACTTCCAGTCTCATCCCTCTCTCTGCACGTCTCTCTCTCGGCCCTGGTCTCCGCTCCAGTCTCCTCCACTCCAGTCTCTCCCTTCCTCCGCACAGTCTCCTCACACTCGTCTCCGCTTCCAGTCGTCTCACTCCGTCTCCCATCTCCCGCCCAGTCTCTCCCTCTGCTCCGCGTCAGTCTCTCCCTCTCTCATCGTCTCTCCCGTCTCTCCCGCTTTCAGTCTCTCTCTGCTCCAGTCTCTCCCTCTCTCGATTCAGTCTCTCCCTCTCTCGCTTACAGTCTCTTCCCTCTCTCCGCTCCAGTCTCTTCCTCCATGTCCTACTCCATGTCCTCGCTCTCCCGTCAGTCTCTCGCCCTCCAGCGTCTCCTTCCGCCTCTCCCGCTCAGTCCTCAGTCCGCTCGCTCTCTCCGCCCAGTCTCTCCTCTCTCCGCTTCCAGTCTCTCCCTCTCCGTCCTCAGATTCAGTCTCTCCCTCTCTCCTATCCGTCTCTCCCTCTCTCCGCTCGTCCTCTCCCTCTCTCTCCGCTTCAGTCTCTCCCTTCTCACGCTGCAGTCTCCCACTCTCTCTCGCGTGCAGTCTCTCCCTCTCTCCGCCAGTCTCTTCCCTCTCTCCGCTTTGCACGTCCCTCTCTCCTTCGTCTCTCCGCTCTCTCAGTCCTCTCCTCTCCTCCTCCAGCTCGATCGTCTCTCCCCTCTTCCTGCTCTCAGTTCTCTCCTCTCCGTCGTCCTCCGCTTCAGTTCTCGCCCTCCTCTCTCTCGCGCTCCAGTCTCTCCCTCTCTCCGCTCCAGTCTCTCCTCTCCCGCTCCAGTCTCTCCGCTCAGTCTCCACGCTTCCACTGTCTCTCCATCTCTCCCTCTCTCAGTCTCTCCAGTCTCTCCCTTTCTGCTCCATCCCAGTCTCTCCGCCGTCGCTCCTCTCACTCCAGCCTCTCCTCCTCCGAGTCTCTCCGCAGTCTCCTCCCTCATCTCCCGCCATCTCTCTCACCGTCCCTCTCCGCATACCTCGCTCCTCTCTCGCTCTCTCGCCATCTCCCACTCCAGTCTCTCCCTCTCTCACTGCTCTCCTCACTAGTCTCTCCCTCCCTCGTCTCTCGCTGTTCTCATAGTCTCCTCCCTCTCTCCGCTTCAGTCTCTCCCTCTCTCCTGTCCTCAGCTCTCCTTTCATAGTCTCTCCGTCTCGCGCTCCGTCTCACGCTCCAGTCTCTCCACTCTCGCGTCTCCTCCCCCGATCGTCTCTCCCTCTCTCCGCTCAGTTTCTCCTCTCTCCCTTCAGTCTCTCCCTCTCTCCGCTTCATTCTCCCTTCTTCCGCTTCAGTCTTCGTCCCTCTCTCGCGCTCAAGTCTCTCCCTTCTCGCGCTTCAGTCTCTCACCTCTCTCCGCTTCAGCTCTCCCTCTCTCCGCTTCAGTCTCTCCCTCTCTCCTCAGCGCCTCTCTCCATTAGTCTCTCCCGTCTCGCGCTCCGCCTCCCTCCCAGTCTCTCCCTCTCTCGCTCAGCCAGTCTACCCTCTCATTCCCTCAGTCTCTCCCTCTCTCCACTCCAGTCCTCATCCGCTCCAGTCTCTCCCTCCGCTCCAGTCCTCCCTGCGGCTTCCCTTCGTCCCGCCTTCTCGCTTCAGTCCCTCTCCCTCCTTCAGTCTTCCCCTCTCCGCTTCAGTCTCCCTCCTTCCGCCATTCAGTCTCTCCCTCTCTCCGCTTCAAGGTCTCTCCTCTCTCTCGCTCAGACGTCAGTCTCTGTATTCATGCACCATCCCCACCCCTGAGAGAGCCCAGACAAGCTGAGGCAGTGATCAGGTTTTCATGCGTAGCCGAACCATCTTCATCTCTCTCTCCAATCATTCCAGCAGCACGCTCGGAGGATTCTCCCCTGATTCTCATTCGACGCACCAGATGCCTTCTCCACCCACTTTATCTACTGATCATGGTCCCTCAGCCTTTAAGTGAGATAATGTGGTTATTTACTGCATTCTTTGGCTTCATTTCTTCTCTCACACCGCGTTTATCCCCTTCTCACATTCACATTATGTTCACTCTCCTCCCTCCTTTTCTTTCTCCCTCCCTTCCCCCCTCTTGTCTTTCTGAAACTGGTTGAACTGTAAGTTCAATGCAGAGGCATAGTATTCACAGTGGGAAAGGTAATCTAGCAGCCTGTTGAGCCATGACAAATAGGGACAGCTGCCCTAATTGAATCATTTGAGCTAGAGACAGCTCAACTTGGTTATCCCCACTGCAGACCACACCTGATATTAGTGCAGCGGGAATCATTAGCCATGAATCATGTCTGCTCCCTCTGACTGCATCTTTATGATGTGACGCAGCCTGAAGCCCGGCCTTTCTCTCTCCTCCATCTCTCCTGTCTCTCTTGCCCTTCATCCCTCTCTCTCTCTGGGTTTCTCCACCTCGATGACGGGGTTCCACATTCATCTCTCTCATACATTAGACATCTTTTTTCTTCTTATATATATATTTCTCTCTCTCTCTCTCTCCCCCTCCATCTCTACCCATCTCCCCTTCTCGCTCCTCTCCCTCTCTCTCCCTCCTCCTCCTTCCTCTCCTCTCTCTCTTCTCTCCCTCTCTCCCTCTCTCTCACCCTCCCCCCCCCATCTCTCTCTATACGGAAAAGAGCCCTCCATCACAACCAGGCAAAGAGGTAACTAATATTAACTATTCATTAAAGGGATGAGCTTTTAATACGAACTAATAACAAGCAAAAGGTTAAGGTTGTAAAGGATGTAAAGCTCAAGAAATATGATTATCAGATATGTTTAAACACGTGGAGCAACTCACAGCAGTGTTCTCACATATCATTTAGAGAAAAACTCAGAGCTGCGTGGCTTCTCAGCAGTAAATCTGGAACATTTACAATTAAACAGATTCAAGAAATGTCACGGGTGGGCGGGTTTTTGGTCAGTCGACTGAACGTCTATTGTCTATCCCATGGGTGGGATTTGGCGGGATAGCTCAATGCGTGTTATTGAACAAACAGCAATCTCTGGCTTTAGGTTAGGGGGTCCTCTGTAACAGGCAAGCAGATAGCGCTGAGAGGCGTAAGAGGGCTGGAAAGGGCAGGGAGCGGAAAGGAGACTTGTTCCAGGCTGTAGATGACAGATCAGGGGGCTACAGCTCCATGTCCTGAAGACTTGCCCAGTAATGGTATACAGGTGTGCTGGTGATAGGTTCCCTCTCCATAGCGTTGGGATGTGGGCGGCCCCTC
>NC_036867.1:2034137-2043195 GCF_002910315.2 Salvelinus sp. IW2-2015
TTATGTTATGACAGGATGAATGGTCCTGGTCTCACTATAATCATGATGGTGTTATGTTATGACAGGATGAATGGTCCTGGTCTCACTATAATCATCTACATCCATCCCAGCTGGCTTGGCTGGTTTAATGGAGCCCATGCAGCCGGGGATACTGTGGCAATGTTCAGGCCCATTTCCCTTCCACTCACATCCCACAGGAGCGCCGTGACCCCAATGAGACGGCTGCTTTATCCTGGTGGCTTCCCCCCCAGAGCAGGGGAGCGAGCAGACCGCTTTCCACCCATTTGTCTAGGCTTGAAAACACAGCAGACACCGAAGCAGACACACACTCACACACACATCTTATAGACACACACTCAGTCAGCCTTTCGCTCACACCCTCAGGGCTCCAGCCCGCTTTCAAGGAAAATTTGACACAAGCAATTATTGGGGGCTTGGAAATGACAGGTCTATTCCAGGTTTCAAAAGGAGCGGAGAGGAGAGGCGGGATGACAATCGTCTGGAAAGATAGAATTACTTCCCAGCCTCAGTGTCCTGGACTACCCATGCTCTCTTTCTCCTGTCTCTTATACACATCTAGATGTGTATAAGAGACAGCCTCCTGTCACACTTCACAGGCTGTAATGACACACAATTACACTCATTCCTGAAGACCATTTGCCAGTAATGTAATCAGGTGTGCATGATAGGTTCCTCCATAGCGTGGGGGCCCCCTCAGTGGGGTGGTGGGGGGTGCCACATGTTCTGAGACCCCTCCTGCCTTACGGCCTGTTTTCTTTGGTTCCTCTCGGCAAGGTACCCAGCCATGCCATGGGCAGCTATAGAGTTGGAGATGGCACAGCAGACAGAGAGACAGACAGGGAGCAGGAGGACAGAACAGCAAAGCAGTCGTGTTTTCTACAGATTAGGCTAGGCTAGGGATAGCGGCCATCTTGGGTGCTATTGTTTGTAGTTATACAGTATTTTAGGGGGTTCATTTTGAGAATATGAATAGACCTCATTGTTTGGTTACCATAATTCTGTATTGTTTATTCCTGTATCCAACCCTTTCTCTGTGCAACCAAGCCCCACTCCCACCTCGTTGCTGCGGTGCTGCTATATAGATGGAGTGTAGCAGAGGGGGTTAAGGACACAATGGTGTTATGGTGTTATGTTATGACAGGATGAATGGTCCTGGTTTCACTATAATCATGAGGGTGTTATGGTGTTGTGTTATGACAGGATGAATGGGTCCTGTTTCACTATAATCATGAGGGGTTATGTGTTGGGTCTATGACAGGATGAATAGTCCTGGTCTCATACAATAATCATGATGGTGTTATGTTATGACAGGATGATTAGTCCTGGTCTATCTAGGTCATCATGGTGTTATGTTATGACAGGATGAATGGTTCCTGGTCTCACTATAATCATGTATGGTGTTAATGGGTGTTATGTATGACAGGAAGGATGGTCCTGGTCTCACCTATAATCATGATGGTGTTATGTTATGACAGGAATGAAAAGTCCGGTCTCACTAAAATCATGATGGAGTTTTATAATTGACAGGATGAATGGTCCTGGTCTCACTATAATCATGATGGTGTTATGGTGTTATGTTATGACAGGATGAATGGTCCTGGTCTCATATAATCATGAAGGTGTTTATGGTGTTATGTTATGACAGGATGAATAGTCCTGGTCCTCACTATAATCATGATGGTGTTATGTTATGACAGGATGAATGGTCCTGTCTCACTATAATCATGGATGGTGTATGTTATCGACAGGCATGAATGGTCCTGGTCTCACTATAATCATGAATGGTGTTATGTTATGACAGGATGAATGGTCTGGTCTCACTATAATCATGTGGTGTTATGTTATGACAGAATGAATGGTCCTGGTTCACATAATATAATGGTGTATGTGTATGACAGGAATGAATGGTCCTGGTCTCACATAATATGATGGTGTTAGTTATGACAGGATGAATGGTCCTGGTCTCACTATAATCATGAGGTGTTATGTTTGACAGGATGAATGGTCCTGTCTACTATAATCATGATGGTGTTATGTCATGACAGGATGAATGGTCCTGGTCTCTATAATCATGATGGTGTTATGTATGACAGGGATGATGGTCCTGGTCTCACTATAATCATGATGGTGTTGTGTTAGACAGATGAATGGTCCTGGTCTCACTATAATCATCTACATCCATCCCAGTGGCTTGGCTGGTTTAATGGAGCCCATGCAGCGGGGATCTACTGTGGCAATGTTCAGGCCCATTTCCCTTCCACTCACATCCACAGGAGCGCCTGTGACCAATGAGACGGCTGCTTTAGCCTCGGTGGGCTTCCCCCCAGAGCAGGGGAAGCGAGCAGACCGCTTCCACCCCATTTGTCTAGGCTTGAAAACACAGCAGACACCGAAGCAGACACACATCACACACACATCTTATAGACACACACTCAGTCAGCCTTTCGCTCACACCCTCAGGGCTCAGCCGCTTTCAAGGAAAATTTGACACAAGCAATTATTGGGGGCTTGGAATGCCAGGTTATTCAGGTTTCAAAGGGCTGAGAGGAGGGGCGGGATGACAATTCGTCTGAAAAGATGATATACTTCCAGACTCAGTGTCGTGGACTGACCATGCTCTCTTTCTCTCTCTCTTCTCTCTCTCTCTTCGTCTCTTCTTTCCTCTCTTTCTCTCTATCTTCTTCTCTCCTCGTCTCTCGTCTCTCGTCTCTCTCTTCTCTCTCTCTTTCTCTTCGTCGTTCTGCATCTTGACTCACGGGCTGGCTGGGGACAGCGTCAGAAGAGGCCGGAGGAGGAGGAAGAGAGGGAGAGAGAGGAAGAGAGAGAGAGAGAGGAGAGAGAGAGAGAAGAGCGGCGGCGGCAGAGAGAGGATAGGCAGAGAGAGAGGAGACGCGAGAGAGGAGGAGAGGACGAGAGGAAGGGAGCGCAGCCGGAGAGGCGGAGAGAGAGAGAGAGAGAAAGAGAGCTATGGGGTAGTTCTCATCGGACCGATCGCGTCTCTGTGCATATCTACTCTCTTCATCTCTCACGCTCTCTCTCTTTCTCCCCTAGTACGCAATTTTTCTCTCAGTTCGGGCTTTTTTTGAACGAGTGTCTCCGCATGCAGCTTCTCCTGGATCTCGTTTTACCCTCACTCCATTAACGCTTCGTGTCTCTTGCAACATTTGCTCATTCGCTACTCTGTACACTCCTTTACAAGAGGAGCGCAATGATGAGTCAAATGGTGACTAATTGTACGAAACAGTTTTTCTTGTCAAGGTCGCGATGCGACAGAAGCGGAGAAGACTGTAGTGTTAGTGGGTGAGTTATATTATAGAGCGACTAAGAGAGCGGTGGGTCCTCCTATAATTTGAAGTGATGAAGAGAGTGCTTTGTCAAGACTCTCCCCGCTGTCCTCGCCCCTGAAATGGGACATGTTTATGTAAGATGCTGAGATGGCGCATGAAGATGTCGAATGGGGCTGGAGCATTGAGCGGTTTTTCGTGCGGCTGTCTGCTTGGATCTCTAACTTCCTTCGATTGAACTCTGGTGAGGGATAAGCACAGTGTATAACACCGCATTCTAGTTTGCGACCTGGCGAGTGTTTGGTCGTGCTGATCTTTTTAAACGCTCATAGTTAACGTACGTGGGAGAAGATTGTCTGGTACTTATGAGTATTTCTATTGAGGGATAACTAGGTTAGCATATGTCTATAACAGTTGTGATGTTTCGTCCTGCGGAATGTTTAAGCCTAATGTCATGGTTCACTCATTATTAAACGATCTAAAGAACTAAAGTAAGTCCCTAGACAAAGAGGTACTGTATTAGCATAGTCATTATGATAGAAAAACTTGTAATAGCCGATATGTACGTTTGACCCATTCAAACAGTGTTAGACATTCAGTACAGAAGATGAAAGTGGGCTGGTGAGAAAGAAAAGTCTGTACACTGTAGTGGCATGACCATGTTAAACACATTATGGCTTAAGTGAGCGAGTTGGCAGATAAGTGATCATTATTATTTTATATTAACCTTGATGTACATCAGGATAATAAATATAACTTACCATTCATGTTATTTGGCTAATTATGAGTGATGATTGATTACGGCCCAGACACCATTATCATAATCCTAGATTGAGTGAATCAGGACGGGAATCTAATCCACGGCAGATGAATCCGACTAGAATGTTATCAACACTCGTGAGACACGAAGGACCAGTGACATGGGACTACAGACATGTCCTCACTTAACCTTCCCAGCTTACTCCGGTGAAGGGTTTAGGTAGAGGCGGGGGAGAGAAGGAGTGGATATGAAGGGTACCGGTGAGCGGGGCACGCGGGGGAGAGTAACTGCAGGGACAGCGCGATCAGGGGAGGAGAAGGGCAGGGAGTAGGGGATGAAGGAACTGAAGGAGGCAGAAAGATAAGACAAGAAAATAGTCAAGACTAGATAAATATAAATGTAATAAAAATCATCAATCATTTCTTTAAAAAAGCTCAATTGTTTGCCCATGTAATAACATTCATTCGTATGATATTTCACTTGCAAGCCTGTGGCACGTTCACATATTAGATTTGTGTAGGTAGCGCGATGTGTGCGTGTCTTGGCGTGCAGAATGGCGTTGGGATTTAGACGTGTGTGTGCGTGGATGTGATGCCTAGTGACACGATTATGTTCTCATTGCTTGTGTTTGGGTTGAATAACATACTTTTATGTGGCATATGAGCAGATACTATCTGTAATTGATAAATAATAAGCGAGACTCATAGGGGCCAAGTGTGCTGCTGGTTACAGCAGAAGACCAGAAGAGTTGCACATTCTCCATAATCAACTACCAAGTACTTATAGCCACAGAGCGAGTCCATGGACTTACCATCAAATTGTTGCAACGGCACTCTCACAGCGCTCTCAGTATTACTGTTTGTTTGTCGCGTGGGGCACATAGTACACTCTATCATACCAACCTAACACACGCTAATCCATGCCACTTCATGCACTGTACGACGAGACAGCGTAAGTGTAGCTACCATCCTGATCTAAGATTACATTGCGGGCATTGAAGACTCATATCATCTACTCTCATTTCCGTCGTACCTTCTGCAGAGCTCTTAACGGATTGTCGCTTGTATCTCCACGTCGTAGACAGTGTACACTTGATCAACATAACAACCATAGACACCATCATGAATTAATAGTGAGACCAGGATCGCATTCATTGGTCATATAACACCATCATTGATTGATATTAAGTGGGACCAGGATTTCATACCTGTCTAAACATAACAGATCAGATATAGTGAGACAGGAACCATTCTCCTGTCATAAACATACACCATACACCATATGAATTAGATGTGAGACCACTCTTACACTACCCCGAGGAGGCGGGGCATGGACACTGGCGCACGACACACTTATGACGCGTGGCGTTCCGGCAGGACCCACTTCATCGAGAGCTATGTGACTACATCTCCATGTCCCCTTGTAATAAAGACCTTGAACATGCAAATCTGTCCCCTTTATTGTTACTTTGGAGAGAGCAGTGAGATGGAGTAGTGGAATGGAGTGCCCCTGCCCTTGTCCACTAAACAACCCCCTCACACTAACGTACTCCCCTCAACGTCACGGATCGCGTTAATGCACTCTGTACCTGACTAGATTGCGGGTTACGAGTTTATAATTAACTGATATATGACACATGTGATTTCTTTAATAGAAGAGAAACAATAGTCTATATGTGGTCTGATGTGCGATGATCTAATATAGTACTTTGGGACACTGGCTATCACGATCGCTAAGGGTATCGGATTAGAAGGAGGCCTCCCTTCTCTCCTCTCTCAGTTCCAACCCTGGCTACATTTCAGACCTGTCTTGGAACCTGATACAGTGCTAAGGTGACTGTGGCTCAGCTCAGGTATGTGGACCAGAGAATGCCTAGCTGTGCTTCATCAAATCCTGAACCATTACCTAACCAGGTTATATCATGTCCTAATACATTAAACAGATGCTCTTATCCAAGAAACTAGGTTTGCTCAAGGAAGATCAACATATGTTTAACCTCAGGATTCGAACAGCAACCTTTCAGTTACTGGCTCAACACTCTTAACCGCAGGCTATCTTTACACCACATATAACCCTCAAAAACCAGTTCCACGGCATTGTTTCATTGTTCCCCTCTATCAGGAACTGATTTAGACCTGGACATCAGGTGGGTGCAATTAATTATCAGGTTAAACAGACACAGCAGCTCCGGACTCTCGTAGGTCAAGAGTTGAATACCCTGTCATATACGGATTTCACAATCTAGCTCTGTGATTGACTTTAATTTTCACTGCATTTGGACTGAACTCATTCAGTGGTTTAAGTTTTCATTGTGTTAGAATTCATGTGTGTCACATTCGGCTACTATCATTGCCTCAGCTCTCTCCAGGTCCAATTGTTTGAAGGTGGTGTGAAGGACGGGAGTGTGTCTCAGGAGAAACAGGAGGTTTGCGGGAAGAGCTTATTCACACCGTTCGTCACTCTGATACCTGGTAAATGTGATAATTAATACTGTAATTTACTAACCCTACTCTTGCGAGGTCTGTAATTAAAACTGATGTACCTACTTAGCGCACCCAGCATCACAGGTGGGCCAAATTAATCTACAAATAGAGCTAAATTGCCTGCCTTAGCGTTTTCGTCACGTCAAACGTTTTCGTCAACGTTTTGGGGAAATATCGGTAATTAATTCCGATATAACGAAATCATAAATTTGAGGTTAAATGCGGCGTCGGTGGCAGTCGTGCTGAAGGCAGGACCTCATCTGATGTTCCCAGATGGGACCCAATACTCTGGCATCTTGGCTGGGATCTGGGAGTTTGAGGGATATGATCACTGATCACTGAGATAAAGTCCTTTGCACTCGAGGATTGTTCATACTTTTTCGGGTCTCGTTTGTGTCTGATTCTAGAGCAGAAAGAAAAACTATTTTCATTCCAGAACACTTTTGTATCTAAAAAACAAAATATGAGAATATTTCAAGGGGCATCAGGATTGACCATAATCAATAGTTATCTATTCATTGTTCCTAATACAATATATTATTTTTGCTAAAATCAACAGTATTTTTAGTCAAAAAGCTCATCTTATTTCGAGAATGGGTTTCCTCCTTGGTTTTAGTTGTTTGGTGGCATAGACAGCAACACTCAATAGGCTGCTATTGTTTTAATGATTATAGTAGATCAAACCGAAACGCAGGGAAATCAAATAATAATCACCGTTTATGCATATTTTTACATATAGTCATGGCAAATAAGGCGAGTAATTAGTATTTCCATAAATTAGCAAATTGTTATTTATGTTATGTTAATGAAATGCTTCAGTTTTACTCATGAATAATTTATGAAACAAAAGTTTAACGCAAAGGGAAAAAGTCACCATTTGTCTGTCACTAATGTAGGCGGAGAAACACGTGCACACACACTGACAGACACATGCACACCCGAACAGCCCACAGCTCTCATCAGGTTACCATACTATGTAAGGATTTCCATAGGATGGTAACGACTTGGGTGCTGTGGGTTATTGATGATTGTGTGAGTTAGAGAGCTGAGATCCAGGCCCTCTGTGTCCAGTACTAGCTATAGAGACAGAACGTTGAAGGCCCTCTGTGTCAGTACTAGCTATAGAGACAGAACGTTGAAGCCCTCTGTGGTAGTATGAGCTATACAGAGACAGAACGTTGAAGGCCTCTGTGTCCAGTAGCTAGAGGGCAGAGCTAGAGCAGGTCAGTCACTAGTAGAGACAGTTGATAGGTTCTAACTCATCCAACAGTTTGAGTGGTGAGGAGTCGAATTCCCAACCACTCATGGTAGCCAAATTCACCATTACCATTTTTTTGTATTCAGGATTCACTCAAACATCGTTTTAGCTTTGTTTACTATTGACTGTTACAGATGATTTTGGAATTGTATATCAATTTGCTCCCTTAAATATGAGTATCTGATTTATTAGTTTCAGTCTCTGAATTGCTTAATCACACTTTTTCACAGCCAGCTCCTGATATAGAGCATAAAAAACTACAATCTGTCTCCTGAATTATCCTAGTGCTCAGCTGGCACACATGCGCACTAGGCCCAAGATCGTTTTTCTCCGGTTTCCCTGGCTAAACTAGCTGGCTAGTTTTCGTCCTTTGCCAACTTCACAAATACGCATCTCAACTTTAAACGTATTTGCTAGTTATATACAATCAGTAACTAAGAAATTAGCTGGAAAGAAAACTTTTAATTCTGTTTGGTTTTTATTGTTTTGTTAAATGCTCTTGACTGGTTCAAGATATCTGTCGTAAGACGACGGTGACAAACAATATCATTCTAACTAACTCAGATCCAAGTTAGTTTTGAGGTCCACCGGCGTCATTGGCATAGGGTTAGATGGGCGTTTCTGACTGGTCTTGGACACGTGACAACAGCAGCGTCTCCCCACTTGGTTCGATGGATATGTAGTGATTTGCAAAACACGCCAGATAAAGTGCCTTCAGAAAGTATTCATACCCCTTGACTCATTCCACATTTGTTGTGTTACAGCTGAATTCAAAATGGGTTAAATAAAATAATTCTCACCCTCTACACTCAATACCCCATATGACAAACATGTTTTAAGACATTTATGGAGAAATATCTAATTGATCTAATTCAACCCACTGAGTAATACATTGTTAAAATTACAGCTGTGAGTCCTTTCTGGTAAGTTCTAGAGCTTTCACACCTGGACTGTACAATATTTGCACATTATTCTTCCGAAAATTATTCAAGCTGTGTCAAGTTGGTTGTTGATCATTGCAAAGACAGCCATTTTCAAGTCTTGCTGCCGTAGATTTTCAAGCCGATTTAAGTCAAAACTGTAACTAGGCACTCAGGAACATTCATGTTATCTTGGTAAGCAACTCCAGTGTATATTTGGTCTCTTTCAGTTGCAGTTTAGTGCCTTATTGGCAAACAGGATGCATGTTTTGGAATATTTGTATTCTGTACAGGCTTCCTTCTTTTCACTCTGTCATTTAGGTTAGTATTGT
>NC_036867.1:2043220-2102058 GCF_002910315.2 Salvelinus sp. IW2-2015
TCTCATCTCTCTCTCTCTCTCTCTTTCTCTCTCTCTCCTCTCTCTCTCTCTCTCTCTCTCTCTCTCTCTCTCTCTCTCTCTTCCTCTCTCTCTCTCTCTCTCTCTCTCTCCCCCTCGGGCTTTTTGAACTGAGTGTTCCCATGCAGCCTTTCTCCTGGATGTTTACCCATCATTAATGGTCCTCCATCTCTCCCCTCTTTACTCCTTTAAAAAGAAGGATGTGAGTCCAAGCGTACCAATAGACAGTTCCTGGTCAAGCGTGACAGAAAGGAGAGCTGTAGTTATGCGTGATTATTTTACAGAGGAATGAACGGGGTCCTTAAGACAGTGAGACAAAGGGAACAGTTTATGTCAGAGTGGTGGGAATGTCGCTGGCCGTTTTAGACTTGACGTTTTGCGGTGCGTGTTGGATCTCCTACATCTCCTTCATTGAATCATAGGATATTCCATTTGATGTTTCTCTTTTAACCTCATATTAAACTACATGGGAGAAATTCTGTACTTTTAATTTCTATTAAAATATTAGTTGAATATTTATTGTGGTTGTTGAATGTTTACTCAATGTATTCATATATACGATTTAAAAAATAAAGTCAATCTAAAAAATATTCAAAGTCCAAATATCATTCAGAAACTGTTAGCCGATTCTTTGCCCATTAAACATCTTTGACTTCAGAAGAAGACAGAAAGAGCTGGGAGAAGAAAGTCTGCTGTGTGGCAGACCCCTTACACAACACTGCTAATGAAGGATTGGCAGAAAGTGATCATTATTTTAATTAATGAATATGGATTTAATTATTCAACATTTTGGCTAATTGATTATGATTGATTGCACATTACTAAACAAGGAGAGTGAATCAGGAAAGTAATCAGGGAGATGACAGCTACAGGTCAACACTACAGCGTGACGGAACATACAGCACACTATAATCAGTTCTGGAGGGAGGGGGGGGGTGGAGTTGGAGGGAGGGTAGGGGGGAGGGAGGGAGGGAGTAACTGAGGGAGAAAGATAAGAGAGAAAAAGTAGAGACTATAAAATAAATGTACACAAGAAATCTATCAATCATTTCTAAAAAACAATTGTTTTGCATGTAATAACACTTTCATTTGTATGATATCTGCAAGCGAGCACGTACAATTGTCTTTTGTGTGTGCGCGTGTGTGCGTGTTTGCGTGCGTGCGTGCGTGCGTGTGTGTGCGTGTGTGTGTGTACAGTATGTAAGCTTGTGTGGTGAGACTTTTTGTGGCCATCTGAAGAGTCATCTGTATATGATAAGTACACATATGGCAGTGCAGCGTGGTTAAGAGAAGACCCAGAAAGTGCTCTCCATTCACCACCCAGACATTATAACAGAGGAGTCCATGACACCCACATCTCACCCACGCCTCATCACAGCCTCTCCATGTTTGTTTGTGTCGCGTGGGGATAACCATCCTCACCCCACGTCACCCCCTCCCTGCCCTGACGCAGGAGGTAATTGTGCTCTCGATCTGTTTTGGGCATCAAGCCTCTCTCTCCTCTTTCCCTCCGTCCCTTCCCCCTCTCTTACGGTTGTTTGTTCCACAGAGAGAGGACACTTGTCAGAAGAATTTTGCCTCTTACACTACCCCCCGATGCGAGCGCATGCAGACACTCACACACACACTTATCCGCTCTCCGCAGTCCCCTTCATCAGTAGCTATTGTCTAACCCAGCCCCCCAAAAAGCCCCTGACATGCAAATCTGTCCCCTTTATTTCACTTTGGAGAGACAGTGAGTGGAGTAGTGGAATGGAGTGCCCCTGCCCTCTGCCACCTAACCAACCCCCTCCACTCTACTCCCCTCCAACTCACGGATGATGCAGTCCTCCTCAGAGTAGATTGACTGGGTTAGGTTTTAATTAATGAAATGTATGATAATGTGATTTCTTTAATAGAATGACATAGTCTAATAGTGTTGTGTGACGATGATTAATATAGTACTTTGGGACGTGGCTACAGTGCCCAAGGGCTAAACGAGGCCCTCCTCTCTCTCTCTCTCAGTTCCAACCCTGGCTACATTTCAGACCCTGTCTTGGAACCTGATACAGTGCTAATGGTGACTGTGGCTCAGCTCAGGTATGTGGACCAGAGAATGCCTAGCTGTGCTTCATCAAATCCTGAACCATTACCTAACCAGGTTATATCATGTCCTAATACATTAAACAGATGCTCTTATCCAGAGAAACTAGGTTTGCTCAAGGGAAGATCAACATATGTTTAACCTCAGGATTCGAACCAGCAACCTTTCAGTTACTGGCTCAACACTCTTAACCGCTAGGCTATCTTTACACCACATATAACCCTCAAAACCAGTTCCACGGCATTGTTTCATTGTTCCCCTCTAATCAGGAACTGATTTAGACCTGGGACATCAGGTGGGTGCAATTAATTATCAGGTTAAACAGAAAACCAGCAGGCTCCGGACCTCGTAGGGTCAGAGTTGAATACCCCTGTCATATACGGATTTCACAATCTAGCTCTGTGATTGACTTTAAGTTTTCACTGCATTTGGACTGACATCATTCAGTGGTTTAAGTTTTCATTGTGTTTAGAATTCATGTGTGTCACATTCAGGCTACTTCACTGCCTCAGCTCTCCTCCAGGTCCAATTGTTTGAAGGTGGTGTGAAGGACGGGAGTGTGTCGTCAGGAGAAACAGGAGGTTTGAGGGAAGAGCTTATTCACAACCGTTCGTCACTCTGATACCTGGTAAATGTGATAATTAATACTGTAATTTAACTAAACCTACTCTGCGAGGTCTGTAATTAAAACTGATGTACCTACTTAGCGCACCCAGCATCACAGGTGGGCCCAAATTAATCTACAAATAGAGCTAAATTGCCTGCACTTAGCGTTTTCGTCAACGTCAAACGTTTTCGTCAACGTTTTGGGGGAAATATCGGTAATTAATTCCGATATAACGAAATCATAAATTTGAGGTTAAATGCGGCGTCGGTGGCAGTCGTGCTGACAGGCAGGACCTCATCTGATGTTCCCAGATGGGACCCAATACTCTGGCATCTTGGCTGGGAGTCTGGGAGTTTAGAGGGATATGATCACTGATCACTGAGATAAAGTCCCTTTGCACTCGAGGATTGTTCATAACTTTTTCGGGTCAGTTTGTGTCTGATTCTAGAGCAGAAAGAAAAACTATTTTCATTCCAGAACACTTTTGTATCTAAAAACAAAAATGAGAATATTTCAAGGGGCATCAGGATTGACCATAATCAATAGTTATCTATTTCATTGTTCCCTAAATACAATAYTATTATTTTGCTAAAATCCCAACAGTATTTTTAGTCAAAAAGCTCATCTTATTTCAGAGAATGGGTTTCCTCCTTGGTTTTAGTTGTTGGTGGCATAGACAGCACACTCCAATAGGCTGCTATTGTTTAATGATTATAGTAGATCAAACCGAAACGCAGGGAAATCAAATAAATAATCACACGTTTATGCATATTTTACATCATAGTCATGGCAAATAAGGCGAGTAATTAGTAGTTTCCATAAATTAGCAAATTGTTATTTATGTTATGTTAATGAGAGATCTTCAGTTTTACTCATGAATAATTTATGAACAAAAAGTTTAACGCAAAGGGAAAAAAGTCACCATTTGTCTGTCTACTAATGTAGGCGGAGAAACACGTGCACACACACTGACAGACACATGCACACCCGAACAGCCCACAGCTCTCCATCAGTTACCATACTATGTAAGGATTTCCATAGGATGGTAACGACTTGGGTGGCTGTGGGTTATTGATGATTGTGTGAGTTAGAGAGCTGAGATCCAGGCCCCTCTGTGTCCAGTACTAGCTATAGAGACAGAACGTTGAAGGCCCCTCTGTGTCCAGTACTAGCTATAGAGACAGAACGTTGAAGGCCCCNACGTTGAAGGCCCCTCTGTGTCCAGTACTAGCTATAGAGACAGAACGTTGAAGGCCCCTCTGTGAGGCAGAGGCAGAGAGAGGCAGGTCAGTCACAGTAGAGACAGTTGATAGTTGCTACTATCACAACAGTTTGAGTGGTGAGGAGTCAAATTCCTCACCACCACTCATGGTAGCAAATTCACCATACATTTTTGTATTCAGGATTCACTCAAACATCGTTTTAAGCTTTGTTTTACTATTGACTGTTACAGATGATTTTGGAATTGTATATCAATTTGCTCTCCTTAAATATGAGTCATCTGATTTATTAGTTTCAGTCTCTGAATTGCTTAATCACACTTTTCACAGCCAGCTCCTGATATCAGAGCATAAAAACTACAATCTGTCTCCTGAATTATCCTAGTGCTCAGCTGGCACACATGCGCACTAGGCCCAAGATCGTTTTTCTCCGGTTTTCCCTGGCTAAACTAGCTGGCTAGTTTTCGTCCTCATTGCCAAACTTCACAAATACTGCATCCTCAACTTCTAAACGTATTTGCTAGTTATACAATCATGTAACTAAGAAATTAGCTGGAAAGAAACTTTTAAATTCTGTATTGTTTTATTGTTTTGTTAAATGCTCTTGACTGGTTCAAGATATCTGTCGTAAGACGACGGTGACAAAACAATATCATTCCTAACTAACTCAGATCCAAGTTCAGTTTTGAGGTCCACCGGCGTCATTGGCATAGGGTTAGATGGGCGTTTCTGACTGGTCTTGGAACTGTGACAACAGGCAGCGTCTCCCCACTTGGTTCGATGGGATATGTAGTGATTTTGCAAACACAGCCAGATAAAGTGCCTTCAGAAAGTATTCATACCCCTTGACTCATTCCACATTTTGTTGTGTTACAGCCTGAATTCAAAATGGGTTAAATAAAATAAATTCTCACCCATCTACACTCAATACCCCATAATGACAAACATGTTTTAAGACATTTATGGAGAAATATCTAATTGATCTAATTCAACCCACTGAGTCAATACATGTTAAAATTACAGCTGTGAGTCTTTCTGGGTAAGTCTCTAAGAGCTTTTCACACCTGGACTGTACAATATTTGCACATTATTCTTCCGAAAATTATTCAAGCTGTGTCAAGTTGGTTGTTGATCATTGCAAGACAGCCATTTTCAAGTCTTGCTGCCGTAGATTTTCAAGCCGATTTAAGTCAAAACTGTAACTAGGCCACTCAGGAACATTCAATGTTATCTTGGTAAGCAACTCCAGTGTATATTTGGTCTCTTCAGTTGCAGTTTAGTGCCTTATTGCAAACAGGATGCATGTTTTGGAATATTTGTATTCTGTACAGGCTTCCTTCTTTTCACTCTGTCATTTAGGTTAGTATTGTGGAGTATCTACAATGTTGTTGATCCAGCCTCAGTTTTCTCCTATCACAGCCATCAAACTCTGTAATTGTTTTAAAGTCACCATTGGCCTCATGGTGAAATCCYTGAATGGTTTCCTTCTTCTCCAGCAACTGGGTTAGGAAGGACGTCTGAATCTTTGTAGTGACTGGGTGTATTGATACACCATCCAAAGTGTAATTAATAACTTCACCATGCTCAAAGGGGTATTCAATGTTGTTTTTTTTCTACCCATACCAATAGGTGCCCTTCTTTGTGAGGCATTGGAAAACCTCCCTTGGTGGTTGAATCTGTGTTTGAAATTCACTTATCGATTGAGGGACCTTAAAGATATTTGTATGTATGTGTGGGGTACAGAGATGAGGCAGTCATTCAAAAATCATAATAAACACTATTATTGCACACAGAGTGAGTCAATGCAACTTAATACGTGACTTGTTAAGAACATTTTTACTTCTGAACTTATTTAGGTTTGACATAACAAAGGGGTTGAATGCTTATTGACTCAAGACATTTCAGCTTACAATTTTTACTTAATATGTGAACATTTCTAAAAACACAATTCCACTGACATTATGGGGTATTGTGTGTAGGCCAACGACACACAATCTCAATTGAATCCATTTTAAATTCAGGCTGTACTTTCTGAAGGCACTGTGTGTACACAGTCTTATACCCTTAACCTTTTTTCAACTGACTATCGTATTTGTTGATTAAATCTGACTTTATTCATATAATGAGTAATCCAGGAATATCACGAGTTAAATGACACAAGAAAACTTGAGAAAATAGCAACTCTACGGATTGCCATGACTACAATGAATGGCAAAATGTGTTCCGGACACTAAGGGTCCACGAAGCTCCTCCTCCTCACAACTCTATGAAGATCCTAATGAAAWACCAAATACCAATACACTCTCACCTCCACGGTGGCCAGATAGGGAGCTCACTTACTGTAGGGGCTTGGAAGAAGAGGTACAGTAGGAGTCAATATTGTAGTGTGGGTGTGGGGGCACGCCACGGATGGAGGGATAGGGGTCTAGTTAATGTGAGGGCGAAGGAGGGGGGGGGGGGTACCAGGGAAGGCAGTGAGTCAGAAAACAAGCGCAAAACAAATCTTGTGATGTGGAACTTTCCGGAGCCAGCCACTCAAGGGGGATAAATGAGGAGTAGGAAGCTGTGAAATTACGTGGCCTTTGAGTGGGGAGAATGGCCCTAGCAGAGCATGGCCCTGAAATGAGGTGATAGAAACTTCACCTGATCCACAATTAACAGTGTCACGCACAGGCAAGGGGGGAGCTGAGGGGGACGGGGGTCACAGCAGGGAAGGGAGAAATTACAATTCTCTGTGTGTCAAATTATCACCCCCCAAAAAGCACAACCATGAGAAACTGGGACCAAGCAGAGGGGGGAAAACGAGTATTTGTACACATCCGTTTATTACAGAGAAAGAGACAGGGGAGAGAGAGACACAGTGAGCGAGAGAAATGGACAGAGAACAACAGATAGGCAGAGACAGAAGTAGAGAGAGACAGGGAGACACAGAGAGAGAGACAGAGAGACAGAGATAGAGACACAAAGAGACGGAGACAGAGACAAAGAGACACAGACACAGAGATACAGAGAGATACAGAGACAGACACAGAGACACAGAAACAGAGATACAGAGAGATACAGAGACAGACACAGAGACACAGAAACAGAGATAGAGACACAAAGAGACGGAGACAGAGACAAAGAGACACAGACACAGAGATACAGAGACAGACACAGAGACACAGAAACAGAGATACAGAGATAAAGAGACAGAGACACAAAGGGACAGAGAGACACTGAGATAGAGACAGAGAGACATAGATGAAGAGACAAACAGAGAGAGCAAGATAAAGAGACTCAGACACAGAGACACAGAAACAGAGATACAGAGAGATACAGAGACAGACACAGAGACAGAGATAGAGACACAAAGAGACGGAGACAGAGACAGAGACACAGAAACAGAGATACAGAGAGATACAGAGACAGACACAGAGATACAGAGATAAAGAGACTGAGAGACACAAAGGGACAGAGAGACACCGAGATAGAGACAGAGAGACATAGATGAAGAGACACAGAGAGACAGAGATAGAGAGAGATAAAGAGACTCAGAGAGACAGAGATACAGAGACAGAGAGACACAGAGAGAAAAACTGATAGACAAAGAGTTGTTTCAAGTTTTAATGCCACGTGCACAAGTACAGTGAAATGCCTTTCATGCAAGCTCTGAATCCAACAATGCGGTAATCAATATCAATGTAGTACTGATAATAACATAATATAGAACAAAAACACACGAGAAAGTAAGAAGCTTTATATTGGTCAGGTCCAATACCATATTTACAATATGCAGGGATACTGGAGTTGTAGGGGTATATATATATATATATATATATATATATAGGGGTAAGGTGACTAGGCATCAGGATATATGATAAATAGAGTAGCAACAGCATAAATTAAGATTGTATGTGAGTGTGTGCTTGTGTGTAGAGTCAGCATAAATGTGTGTGCATGTTATGTGTTTTGCAGTGTCAGTGTGCGTGAGCGAGTGTGTAGATTCCTGTGAGTGTGCATAGAGACAAATACAAGGGTCAACTCAGATAGTCAGTTTGTTAGGTATTTAGCAGCATTATGGCTTGGGGATAGAAGCTGTTCAGGAACCTGTAGGTGTCAGACTTCATGAGCCAGTACCACTTGCTGTGTGGAAACAGAGAGAACAGTCTATGGCTTGGGTGACTGGAGTCTTAACAATTTTCCAGGCCTTCCTTTCACACCGCCTGATATAGAAGTCCTGAATGGCAGGAAGCTCGGCCCAAGTGATGTACTGGGCTGTCCGCACCACCCTCGGCAGCGTATGCGATCGTGGTGCTATTACCATACCAAGCAGTGATGCAGCCAGTCAAGATACTCTCAATGGTGCAGCTGTAGAACTTTTTGATGATTTGAGGGCCACGCCAAACTTTTTCAACTTCCTATGGGGGAAGAGGAGTGGTGTGAGTGGACCATTTTAAGTCCTTAGTGATTTGGACCCAGAGGAACTTGGGGAGAAGTCAAATTTCAGCAGGTTCATGCTGTTGTGGTAAGAGGGTGAGGTGGTGTGACAGGGTTCATTCTGTTGTGGTAAGACAGGGTTCATTCTGTTGTGGTAAGAGGGTGAGGTGGTGTGACAGGGTTCATTCTGTTGTGGTAAGAGGGTGAGGTGGTGTGACAGGGTTCATTCTGTTGTGGTAAGAGGGTGAGGTGGTGTGGTAAGAGGGTGAGGTGTTGTGACAGGAGTCACAACACCTCAGGAGTCACATGATTAAAGGAACTCTTGTTTGCCAGGCCCATCGTTGTGTGCCTTTGTTGTCTGTTCTAGCAGCAGGCATTATCTGTGTGTAATTCTCTCTCTGATGAAATGTGTTGAATTGGGATCGGAGGACCCGTCCTGACATGATTATGAGAGATTCATCTGAAGCCATCTGTCACCGTTATGAAAAGGGGGTGAGGGAGGACTAACAGAGAGAGATGGATGGGGGAGGGATGGATGGGTGGATGGAGAGAGGTAGCGAGGGAGGGAGAGACCAGGAGAGAGGAAGGGATGGAAAGAAAGAGAGAGAGAGGGAAGGAGAGACAGGGAAAGAAGAGTACATACCTTCTGTTCAACAGCCCTGCCACAAACCCGCAATTACACAGGCCCTCAGCATACAGTGTTACTTTACATCTAGGTCTGGAGGTGAGAGAGACTACCATTCAATCAACACTGATAACCAGGTGGCTGGCTAAGACTTCTAGAACTGTGTAAATTAACATGTGAATTCATCCATAAAACCACATTTAATGTGTATATAAAATAATAGGTAATGAGTCTCATTTAAACATTATGCTCTCTTGCCTATAGAAAATCACTGTCTTGACTACATTAACCTACACTGTACAGTATTAGGTTATTTCTGTCTGTAATACAGCCATTTTGTGGGGGAAAACTAATTCTGATTGGCTGGGCCTGGCTGCCAAATGGGTGGGCCTATGCCCTCCCAGGCCTACCCATGTCTGCATTCCTGCCCAGTCATGCGAAATCCATAGATTCGGGCCTAATTCATTTACTTACTTATATGAATTGTAACCCAGTAAAACCTTTGAAATTGTTGCATGACGTGTTTATATTTTTGTTCAGTATAAATACTACTTTGACCTGATTAGGGCCTTGAGTTTACACAATCAAATGAGGTCAGAGGTCAGTTTCCCATGTCCAATGCCATCCCTTTTGGTACCTTGTAGAGTCCATGCCCCGAAAACTTTAAGCTGTTCTGAGGGCAAAAGGTGTAACTCAATACTAGGAAGGTTCCTAATGTTTTGTACACTCAGTATATAGGCCATATCTTCCAGGTAGCAGTGGCTCTGGGCTGGTAAAAATGTCATCTATACTTCATGTTCACACACCAGTTGGAGGAGAGGACACACCAGTTGGAGGAGAGGACACACCAGATGGATCCATTGCTCATCACGACGTCCACTAGCTGTTGGAGAGAAGGCGGACGGAGGCCGCAGCCAACATGCCTTGAGTTGTGTAACAGGCTTCAGTGCCACATGGAAAATGTACACGTTTTCTTTGCTGTCCCATATCAGCCATGTACTGCAGCTTCAAATAGATTCCGTCATTGATATGCTCAATGTAATGGATTGATTCACACTCTGCAGTTCAATGGTAAAATAACAAGTAAAATTTACTTTTGGGGTTATTTTCATGGCAGATTGGCATTGTTCATATCACACATATGTAGAGCACTGGAAGTAAAGTGCATGAAATTACATAAACGTCATCTTTAAGTTTAGGAGAAAGAGAAGCCTAAGTACAACTGGTCAACAATGAATACTAGTTTATCGCATAAACTCAGTTGTCAAACAATCTCCTATAACGAGCACAGCCATCCCTCAACTCAATCCTCCCCATATTACCCACCTGTTACAAAGACAAATCCAGAGAGGAAAGTAGTTGTAAAAATGATCCTGCTGTGATACAAGGTTAGCCCAACTACCCCCCTCACTTTTCCTGTGTTATAACAAAGTGCCTATTTCATTCCCTGCCATTCATTCTCAGCATTACTTCACATTACAGGTCAACGTTATGGTGCTTAATTATGTGCCGGCTGCTTGGCTCTCCTAATAACCTGTCATTGGGGGGAATTCGAATGTCACACCATATTGTTGAGCCCTAATGGTGGACGGCAGATCCACTGATGAGCGGTTTTGGGACAATTACAGCAGATATTCAAATCACAGGTGGGGTGTGGAGAGAACCACCATACACTGGAATATACATACACACATTGAAGCATGGACACACACACACCCTTGAAGTATCTTGACCCCATAATCCAGCACTCTTGACACTGATAAAACAGACACCTCCCTCCTTCGCCTGCTAAAGAGTTTTAACTGCAGCCGGATCGCTTTTATTATCCTTCTAATCCAGATATCCGCCATTTCATCAGGCCAGGAAGATTATGCATATCATGAATTATTTTGACACTGGGACCTTTTAATTTTCGACGGCAACATTTCATCCCACCAATCAGTGCCTGGAGTGGTTGTCGCCGGGCGGACGTGGCGGTGTCAGAGGACGAGGCTCCCCTGGCTGCTCCAAATCATCCGAGGGTCATAATGAACTACGGCCACAATTATGAGCTACAGCCTCTCTCTCTCACTGTGTGTGTGTGTGTGTGTGTGTGGCATGCATCTCATCAGGACCATTTCACAGGGAGGGAAGGAGGACTACTTACACACAGGCAGTAGATATATACGCAATCATAATAATAATAATACCCAATACATCCTCTATAGGTGGAGGGTGGGGGCCACACAGCATTCTAAATAACAAAGGTACATAGTGATAGTCTTCTTCTCTGTGCCTTTTTCTGGCTGACAAGTACACGTATTTATGCTCTCCAGTGTTGCCCATCCTGGCTGAACTAAAAGTGTCATGACTCCAATGATCCTGGAGATACTGTAAAGATTAACATTGAATGTTTAGCATGATAATGACATCACTGGCCTCTCAGTGCTGTGCTCCTCCGGTGTCTTTCCACTCTTTATTCCCCATAGAGACTGAACCCTGCATGAGAAAATTGGATATCCAACCCAGTCAGCCTGTGACCTTCCCTCATCCAGGCCGTTGACCCCYCCCCATCTAAAGAGAGGCATTACGTCTCGTTATACAACAACACGCCGCTCGCTCAGCGCTTAAGATAAAGAAAAATGTCTCAATTAAATCTCCACCGGGGCCCTCAGCCCAAGAGTTATGGCGCCTCTGTAACGCTGATTGCTACACTCACACATCCTGAAAAGTTATTTGACATAAATTACAGGAGTCACATCATTTCACGCCGTGCACAGAGCAGGAGGATTTACAGCTGATCTCATTGACTGGATGCTGAACCTGGAATCAAATCGTCAAAGCGGCTCCGCAGATACACCGTTCTTCCCTATCCATCTCCTCACACTCAGGCCCTCATCCCCGGCAAGCATAGATTAAAAATGCATATAGCGCTGCTCCTAGTGATATGGACGACACGTATGCACAAATATGCAAAAGGGCTTATATCGCAGGCGAACAAGGAGTGTTTAGGAGAAGGGCACTGGTGCCTTTTGATCAGACAAGATGTGGGTGGAAGTGGAAAGGGAATCTTATTTGAAATATCCAAGAAATGAAAACCTTTTTGTGTAATTAACATTCTCAAAATAAGATAAGCTGCTAGTTCTCTCCACTATTCCAGAATCCCAGCACACACAGTTCTAGATCTGCAGGGAGGTGTAGCTGGCTCTGTTACTTCTCTCCCTGGCAAATAGTTGCTTTTTCAGAATGTGTGGGTGTATCCGTAGGAGTTTGTGAGTGAATATTGGAAGAATATTTAAAGAATTTATGAGACTTGTTAAAAGAAAAACCCTGGTAGAAAATATAATATATTTGGTTTTCCTCAATGCTACATTGCCTACAACCAGAGGACAGGTATTTTTAAATGATAATTATGGAACCATGTAAGTCAAGGTTGAACGCGTCGTCTACCCTGTTCAATTACTGCTTCGCTCTACTTACCATTTACTTTTTTGGGGGGGGGGGGACGAGACGATACATCCCAAATCTTTTAATAGAATCATGGGCCTGACCAGAGAACTGCTCTAGAACTCTCTATTGCTAAAACAGTTGCTAGTCTTAAATCCGACTGAAACTCTGTTTTTAGGCATCTATTCTGTTAATGTAGAAACACAGCTGTCAGTATGTTTGTCCATGTCCTCTCCGTTGACATGAGATTGAACAATGGTGGATTTCGAGTCGTTTTTACACATTTGTTGGTCACAATTTGTCATTTCCATTTTTTCTCAGCTAAGAGACCCCCTCTAGTGGAGAGCACATCACATTACCCTGAGAACCAGACAGTCTTCTATACAGCGTAGCTTCTTCAGAATAGGTTATAGGTGGGGCCATGATAGGTGGGTTCATAATAACAGGAACTTAGTTTAAGGTCAAATGATGTACCGGTATGTATAATAAATAACAAAAAATCAATATGTTACATTATTGCAACGTTTTACTGAAAGCATTGCATGACCTCAATGAACTCTTGATCCTTCCCTCACTGAGCCTTCTGTGTTCAGGACTGTTCACCTCATATAAAGTTGGGTGAAATTAAGGCCAGATCCTTCCACGTTGATCTGTATGAAAATCAACAGGGAAATACCCAGTCTCCTCTCCAGCCAGTCCACATCCATCCAGCTGATAGCTGTGAGATTCACTAACTACACCTCTCTACTTGCCTGACAAAGCCCTCTGGCACATGGTGAACAGAGGACCACAGCCACCCAGAGATGTGCACCAGCAGCACTGCCTCTGCCGCTAGGCTGGAGAGGTGGACTGGCTAGGCTGGGGGAGCAGCAGGGGGAGGTGGACTGGCTAGGCTGGGGGAGTAGCAGGGGGAGGTGGGACTGCTAGCTGGGGACAGCAGGTGGAGTGGACTGCTAGCTGGGTACACAGGGGGACGTTGACTGCAGCGTATTGGGCAGCAATCGTTCAGGTTTGACTGGCTAGCTGGGTAGCAGCACGTGAGTGACTCTGGCGTTATGGTGGTACAGAGGGGAGTCGATGCTTAGGCTGGGGACGCCAAGGCAGGGAGTGACTCTAGCGGGGAAGCTACAATCTATATCGGGATGATTGAGACTGCTAGCTGCGGAAGCAGCAACGGAAGATGGGGACTTGCTGAGGCTGGGGATCAGCATACGGAGTTTGACTGGCTAGGCGGGAGCTAGCAGCGGGAGGTGGACTGTGCGTAGTGCTGTGTGAGCAAGCAGCGTTGTAGGTGGGACGGCTTAGCTGGGGGATGCACTAGAGCCCTGGCGGAAGCTGGACAGCCTTAGCGGCGTGGTGCAAGCAGCAAGGCGGGTTGAATCGGTTGGATCTGGCATTAGGCTTAGATTGTGGTCAAAAGCAGCAACGGCGACGTGTGGACTGCTAGGCTGGGGTAGCTAGCCAGCGGTAGAGGTGGACTGCTAGGCTGGGGAGCAGCAGGCGGAGGTGGACTGGGCTAGGCTGTGGGAGCAGCAGCGGGAGGTTGACTTGCTAGGCTTGGGACCAGCAGCGGGAGGTGAACTGCATAGGCTGGGGACAGCAGCGGGAAGTGACTGGCTAGGCTGGGAGCAGCACGGGGACGAGAGTTGACTGCACATCGCTTGGCGGAAGTACTACTGGCTGCCTTGGAGTGTGAACCAGCATGGTAGATGGGTAAATGGACCCCTGGCTGGGGAACAGCAGGGGAGGTGGACCAGGCTAGCTGGGAGCAGCAGCGGGAGGTGGACTGGCTAGGCTGGGGAGCAGCAGCTGGGAGAGTGGGACTGGCTAGCGTGGGGCAGCACTCGGAGTGGACTGGGCTAGGCTGGGTTAGCTCACACAGCGGGAGGTTGACTGCTAGGCTGGCGAGCTGGTGAGCAGCAGCGGGGGAGCAAGGCGGGGTAGCAACCTATGGAGGTGGACCAGCATGGTAGATGGACCGGCTGGGGGACACCGCGGAGGTGTGACCAGCTGGGGAAACAGCTGGAGGTGGACCAGCTGCTGGTAACAGCAGGGGATGTCTCTATGCAGTACATTTCTCACTTGCACAGGAAATAGAATTTGATCATATCTCCTTCTTTCTCTCTGCTACCCTCAGCATTTTGATCTGGAAACACGCACAGTTTACAGCTACTATGGCCATGGTAGATGACTGGGTGCCTAGACCAAAAGTATTCTCTCTCCAATCGACGATCGTCATCCACAGCACACACTCTGCTGACATCACACGCACACCAACTCTGCTGACATCACAGCACACACTCTGCTACATCCACAGCACACACTCTGTGACATCACAGCACACACTCTGCTGACATCACAGCACACACCTCTGCTGACATCACAGACACACACTCTGCTGACATCACATCACACACTCTCGACATCACAGCTCACCACTCTGACTCTGACATCACAGCACACACCTCTGCTGACATTCACAGCACACACTTGCTGACATCACAAGCACACACTCTGCTGACATCACAGCACCACACTCGCTGGACATCACAGCACAACACACTCCGCTGACATCACAGCCACACACTCCGCTGACATCACAGCACACACTCTGCTTCATCACAACACCCACTCTGCTGACATCACAACCCACACTCTGCTGACTCACAACCCACCCCACTCTCTGTACAATTCACAAACCCACACTCTGCTGACAAGCACAACCACACTCTGCTGACATCATTCACAACCCACACTCTGACTGACATCACAACCACTACTCTGCTGACATCTAGCAACCCACACCTCTTGCTGACATCACAGCACACACTCTGCTGACATCACAGCACACACTCTGCTGACATCACAGCACACACTCTACTAACATCAAATCAATTTTTATTAGCCAATGCGACGATTACAACGTGTACAGTGAAATGCTTACTTACGAGCTCCTAACCAACAATGCAGTTAAAAGAAAATACTGCATCACAACACACTACTGACAACAACATTCTACTGACATGACAACACACTGCTGTACTCTACTTCCTTGTACATATAGCCKCACTACTGTTATAGCCTCGCTGCTGCTCTAACTATACAACCATGTTATTTTTTTTGTACTTATCTATTTTTTACTTAACACTTATTTTTCTTAAAACTGCATTGTTGGTTAAGTGCTTGTAAGTAAGGATTTCACCTTAAGGTCTACACTGGTTGTATTCGACGCATGTGACAAATAAAATTTGATTTGACAACACACGGCCGACATCACAACACACACTGCTGACATCACAACAGACGCAAACAATTGTAATTCTTTTTAATATTTGAATTAGGAATGAACTGTTTTGAGATCTGCAATACATTATATGGCAGATAAACACTGTATATGAGAAGAAGCTACTATTCTGAGGACTTGCTACACGATTCTGTCAGCCATCCTGATGTAGTGGCTATTAAAGGATAGGGTGGGATTAAAAACTAACTGCATATCACATGGGGGATTTAAACAGAGACAAAATAACGTGTTCAAGTATTTATGATAAACAGTACAAGGGGTATAACATATAATAGAATTAACTCCACGTGGTGCGAATCTTGACTGATTCTGTGGATGTTAGCGAAAAAAGGAAGACTAAGGATTGGGATTAAATATAACACTGAGGATTTCTCAACTTCATTCTATGACTTGTTGTCGTTTTCGTTGTTGTTGGTAAGCACTACTTTTGAGGGCTGGTGCTAGATAATAGACACTCATTTTAGTGGATATATGTTATTAGGCTAATTCTTTGAGGTCATTTTAAATCATACTATTCGACTAGCCTTGTGAGCTGTGAGTATGGCCTCCAGCAGGAGACTATTCATTGTCTGGTCGGCACTTCCTTTACACAATGCATGTCAATCACACTCAAATCAGATGAGATCATGAAGGCAGGATTACAGGCATGAAAGGGCTCTCAAAAGAAAATTAAGTCAATCCAAAACCAGTTCTCTGCAAGAACCTACAGTATCATCATACTTTAAATGTATCGGAAATTGGTCAAAGCCTCTTGATAAAGGGTGTTATCTACATTGAAAATTATATTCCGTGCCATTTTTCAACAAAGTAAAATGGAGACGAAGTTGAACTGTCTAACAGAARAAAAACATGATTTCTTCCGGAAATCAGGACTGAGATTAACATAGCTTGGAGACCAGGAACCATTTACAAAATGTACATATCCACCCCCCGATGCTGCTTACACCTCCACGGTCTTCCTCTCAGCAGCAATGGTGTGTGTGTGTACTTTGTTTTAAGGACACTGCTGGCTAAAGGGGGTAAAACAAACATTAAAGTGGCTGGGCCACAATAGTGAAGATGTTGATGAGCTTTAGGTCGAGATACTTTTCTCCACTACAATGATTTAGGCCTAGTTGACTACTCTCAGACCTTTCAGAACGCCATATGATAATGCTATATGATAACCGTGAAGGGGAAAGAACGAAGAAGTCAATTCAGGATGTCAGTCAATACATCACAACAACGATCTGTCTGAACACACCTCTACTGTATTGTTCAACCAAGGGATTCCCAAGTCCTAGGAGACTAACAAGAGGTAACAAGTGGACCAATGCAGATGGCTATAGTAGAACAGTAACCATCGCAATTTCCCTTTTCTTTCTGCATCAACAGTCCTCTATTGGGAAGCTAGTGTCATTTGACTGACTGGACCGCAGCCTTTGCTGGGGTCTCGTTTCCTTACAACAGATATGACATCTCCCTGTGAGAGACATGACGTGCTAGGGCAAATAAGCTCCGGACATAGAGGACCGAGATTGCATTATTCACAAGGCTTCAAAGGTTTAGAGCAAAGTTAAAATGGACCACTAATAATAAATAAATTGCAGCAAAGCATCAAAAAGGCACACACAAAGGATTGAGGAAAGGCAACAAGCAAGATCAGCACACACAAAATAATTACAGCATGCTTTAAACAGGCTCCCCACATGAGGGAACCAAAAGTGAATTAGAGATTGGCAAAACACAGAAAAAGGTGGGAAAAAACATCTTTTTTTTTTAAATGAGGAAAAGATGAGAACTCAAACTCATGCACAAAAATAACCTATTTCCACAAGCGCAGCGTCATCCAATGCAATCGCTCCAACTCAGAAGACTACGCAACGCCATGCATTCCCACAATGCAATTTGGTTTCAAAGAGATGATGGACCGTCCGGCATCAGAGAAAGCTCATTTTCTAAAGGAAAAGAAGAGAAGCTGATTCTGAAGTCCTCCGTCGATGGCTTGTGAGGTGCATAATGTGTAACGATTGAATGTGTATTTAGTGTGCAGCGCTTTACCTGTGGTACRGTAGCTAGCATGTTCTTAACTTATTTCCTCTTATATACAAGTGAAGGTTATTCCAGGAACTTTCAATAAATTACCTGCTTTTCCAGAAATCCTGGAAGGAGGCTACCAGCTTTCCTGCTTATTCCCTCCTGATTCCAGGAATCCTCCAACCGGGATATCTGGAAAACCAGGGAATTTATTGAAAGTTCCTGGAATTTTGCAACCCTATTCAGGGTGCGCATGGCAGTCCAGTGCTCCATATAGACACTGAGCAGAGTGGTACTCTGTGTGGCTGCTGAGAGGGACTAGAGAGTAGAAGGGCTGGATAACCGGGGAAGGGGCTAGGCAGGGCTGGTGGGCTAAGGCGACCGACCATCAGTTGGTAGTTTCGGGTTTTGACGATGGGTACTGACACAGGAAGTGGTCACCAGTAGAAGGAGCGGGACAGGAAGTTGGCGGCGGTGCTGAGCCAGCCCACGCCATCTGTGATGGAACCCACACGGGTCACGGCCTTGTCCTGCTCCTGAGACGGGCTTTCCTCCTCAGGGAGGTAGTCTGGGACGTCCACATTGTGTTCCACCACCACCACCTCCGCACCCTCCTGGAATGGAAGCATCAGCTGGGGGAACAGACGGAGGGAGGGAGAGGGTGGGACAGACGGAGGGAGGGAGAGGGTGGGACGTAAGGACGGTGGAAGGGAAGGTGGGACAGACGGAGGGAGGGGGGAGAGAGAGATAGACAACAATTGTTCAGAATCCCTGCCTAGTGGCAAACTGGTTTAATTAAACAAGGCAACAGTAAACATGTCATCCCCCACAAATGATGCAGCCCCCACCCCTTGGGCCAATTAGTGACAACAATTCAAACTAGACTATACTGGTAGTAACAAAATATGTCCCCGTTATAGTGCCACCATGTGGTCGATATGAATGTTCTTGCATATGTTGAGTCTTGACAGTTTTTGCAACATGTTTACCAAATTTTCTTACAATATGAATATCTGTGACTGAATTATATGCATTTATGTGCCAGATCACGCCCACGTTAATGTTTATTGGTCAATAGTGGCCATGTTGTTTTAGGTACAAGTCTGGAAAATATTGTGTGATGGTAGACCTTTGTCCATAGATGCAACATATCAAGTTTCATGCAGATCAGTCATTCAGTGCCAGAGGACTGGCGTTTTAAGTTTTTTCCACAAAATTCTAAAAGGCTAAAATCCATCATGGCAGACCKTATGGGTCCCTGAGGTAAATGTGTTCCTTTGTGAGGAGAGGGACCTATGTACCAAATTTCATGACTTCAGGTCAAACGAGGTGGCGTGACCTTTCAAGGCTGGCATTTGCAATCGCTTGTTATAGCGCCACCATCTTGACAATCTATGTAATTATGTAAATGTAAGATCTCTAAGGCAAGACGCATCATTCACAGAAGTTACGTCAAAATCGGGCCAGTGCTGTCTAAGATATTGCATGTGACGAACATAGACGTAGACAGATCCACAGTCCCATCCCCRATTTCATTGTGGGGGACAAAAACAGTGCAGACAAAACAACACCAGGCTCAGGCAATTTCAAGCTATTCTCTACCTCTCCAGTGTCATCTCTGAAACATAAATGAACCAGCTCTGCCCCCTGATGGACATAACAGGAACAGCAGCAGGTCAGTGGGGAGCTGTGGCTTGTTGGAGAGGGACATTTCAAGCCATGATTGAGCACCTCAAGGAAGAAAACTCCCCCTAATCTAACTACTTCAGACGGGAGTGGGAGTTCTGTTGCTGGCTCTTCTCCTCTGATGGGGGTTGCAGTTTCCCAAAGATACATGGTGTAGTGCCACACTCCTCCCAGGGCATGCTGGGATTGGTCATGTGACCTGGCGGTGAATAATCCCCTCAGGTTAGAGAGAGCTGACCAGCTAACGGTGTCACTCCAAATAACCAAGATTCATCTGTGATCAAGCTACCATCCCAAGCACACCAGGATATAAACATATTCCCAGCACGCAGCAGCTACAGACGTATGGGTTTGCAAAGAGCTCTATCATGCCTACTCCCATTGGGTGTGGACATTTTGAAAAACAATAAGCCCTAGCCAAAGCTGCAACAGCACAACAATAACCCAATGACTTGCCCTGTCAGGTAAGAAGGCCAGACACAGTGGAGGTTTTTAAATGATGTTTCAAAACCTACCCTTTTAGCCTGAAGATTAATCAATTATTTTACAGTTATTTAGCACAGCCTTGAATAAATTATTTCTAAATTATTTTGTTTTATATTATTAGCTTCTGTTCACCTTCATTTGATTGTTTTACTGTAAAGTGAGTTGTAATTTCATTTGACAGTACTATCCCTCCCTCCCTCCACTTACCTCTCCTCCATCCTCTCCCTTCACCACCTGTGCAGCCTTCATCACCTTGGTGGAGTTGATCGCCGTGCCCAGCGCCTGAGGAACACAAAGATGGATGTTCTTCATCACAGGATCACAAAGTAATCAAAAAAGGGATGTTCATCATCCATTTCCCAGTGCCGTGGAATGACATTGTGGAGAGGGTAACTCACCTCAGCCTTGAGGTCAGAGCGGATCCTGACCACACACCTCTTCACAGCCATCTGGAAGGTGAAGCTGATCACYCCTGGGATCTTCAGCAGGGCCTCCTCACACAGACTTCTACGAGTCTGAGGGATGGAGAGAGACAGGGAAGTTGTGCAGAGGACAAGACCAATTCAGTCTTAAATAAAATGGTCACCCAGAAACCCTGTAAACCTTCACATTCTATTCAGATGAAGGGGTTTAATGTTGCATACATATACAACACGGTAATAGACATAAAATGTCAAAAGAGCTCATCTTCCATTGTCTTGTGGTATGAGTGTTGGTCACTGAGGCTGTCTGTCTGGTGTAATGTGATCAGTGACAGGTGCAGCTCTCCTGTGGTGTGATGTTCAGGTTTAATCTCAACACCCTGCTGTTCAATGGCTGACATTTACAACACTGACCCACATTACTTGACAATGTGTGTTAAGACCGTGTGGTCACATTGACAACAGGGCGACAATATGCCCAACTCAAGGGTTCTTAGAGATGGTGACTTATCAACTGTGTTAACCTATCACAATAACGAAGAAAGAGATTCTATTTTTTCACCTGTTTTCATCCCAAGGAGACACATTAAAAGGCAAGAAGTCATGAAGCAAGCAGCCAGTTTGGAATGGAGCCTGGGCCGTTGGTCTGGCAAACTGCTCTCCTCAGGTGTGTTATGGGATTGTGTGTGTACAATGTGAGAACACCACCATCCACTCACTGAGTCGTCCAGGCCGTCGATGTGCAGCACCACGGTCTTGGCCCTCTTGTTGGTGGAGCCCAGGAAGAAGTGGGCCTTGCGTCTGCAGGAGGCGGCTTCAGCCTCGGCCTGCTCTGCCTGGTCATTACCAGCCGCCTGCAGAATCTCATAAATCTCAGATGCCAGCAGCTTGGTCTCCCCTGGGGAGGTGCTCCTGAGGGAGGGTTAGGGAGGAGAAGGGTGGGAGGGGGAGAATAGAGGGTGGGAGAAAGAGAGGCTAAGTATCAAAAGTTACATTTTTTTCAAATAATTTTGTGGACAGTTGTCTCAGCAAACAAAGGCATACTTGCTGTGTGAGATTTTTCATTTTTCACATGTTATTTCAATAACCTTGACTTTCGTCGTGTCCAAGTCCTCTCTTCAAATCCAGACAAGGGCAAGATGGTACCAATGAATCCAAGTCAATAAGGAAGTGGATGCATAAACAGTAAAGTTTCCATGTCTACTCTTCCCCTCTGTGCAACACGACAACGGTGGTCTCCATTACAGCTGGGTGTCCTCTCCTGTGGTCTAGGCCTGTCCAAGTCTCTCCCAGAGCCCACTGGGCTGAGTGGTTGATATTTCTAGAAGTAGTCTCATTGCCAGACGCACAGTAAGACAGCTGTCCAGCTGCATGGAGGAGGTAGGGTGGGATGGGGAGGTGGTCCCCTACAGAGAGCCAGTGTGACAGGCCTGTCACCACCTAACCTTTCCACTGTATAAATAGCCAGCCTCGTAGGAGGAGAAATGACCACACTACACTCATAAAACGACCATACATTCACTAAGGTCTCCGTCCGTCTCTAAAAGGTTCAATAATAATAATACTGTTAATGAAAGTATTAGTCTAATGTCATTTAAAAGCTGCAATGTGTCACTTCTTTTTGTTGTTGACCAAATTCACATGGAAATGTGTGTTATAGATCTGTCACTCATTGAACGCAAGTCTAAGAACCGTTAGATCTGTTCTGTGTGCGGTGTCTATGCTTCCCGTGATAAAGTTCTGTTTTTGAGTCTTTTACTTTGGTTTTGTAAACAAGCTTCAAAACAGATAGAAATACAATGTGTGTGGTTATGGAAAATATATTTCACAGTGGTTTAGATGGTAAAATGATTATCTACACTATACTTGTTTTGTTAAAAACTGAAATTAGGTGAACTATTACAAATTTAGCAACCAGGAAATGGCGGAGCAATTTCTACATAGTGCATCTTTAACAGAGAAATGTAGACATAAGTAAATCATCCCTGTCGAATCAGAGAGAATGATAATTTATCAGTAAATCAATATGATTTATGAAGCATACATGAGCTAAGTACATTGTCTCCTTTGTGGAGACAACAGAGCATGGCTAGAGGACAGCAGTATTCCTTGACACAGACATACGTGGTCAGTACTGCCACACTGTGACGGTCCCAGGATGCCCCTGCAGGCTAATACTATATATATGTCACCAAGACATCATTCAGCCTATATAACCAGATAGGACGTCTGTTGTCTGGCATAGTTGAGCTGTGCAAACCAGCCTTCCAATTCTGGCATTCATTCCTTAAAGGTGTCCACATACATACAGTACCCGTCAAAAGTTTAGACACACCTACTCATTCCAGGGTTTGTTTTATTTTTTTGCTATTTCCTGCATAGTGAAGACATCAAAACTATGAAATAACATATAAGGAATAATGTAGTAACCAAAAAAGTGTTAACCAAAATATATTTTATATTTGAGAATCTTCAAAGTAGCCACCCTTTGCCTTGATGAYAGCATTGCATACTCTTGGCATTCTCTCAACCAGCTTCATGAGGTAGTCACATGGAATACATCTCAATGAAAAGGGGTGCCTTGTTAAAAGTTTAATAGTGGAATTGATTACCCTATTAATGCGTTTGAATCAATCAGTTGTGTTGTGACAAGGTAGAGGTGGTATACAGAAGATAGCCCTATTTGGTAAAAGACCAAGTCCATATTATGGCAAGAACACCTCATATAAGCAACGAGAAATGACACCATCACCACAGATAGAACAATGAGACAATTTCACTGGATGTAAACTCAGCAACAAAAAATAAACAGCCCTTTTTCAGGACGCTGTCTTTCAAAGATAATTCGTAAAAATCCAAATATAATTCGTAAAAATCCACAGATGTTTATTGCAAAGGGTTTAAACACTGTTTCCCATGCTTGTTCAATGAACCATAAACAATTAATGAACATCCCGTGGAACGGTCGTTAAGACACTAACAGCTTACAGACGGTAGGCAATTAAGGTCACAGTTATGAAAACTTAGGACATTAAAGAAGCCTTTCTACGGACTCTGAAAAACACCAAAAGAAAGATGTCCAGGGTCCCAGCGTGAACGTGCCTTAGGCATGCTGCAAGGAGGCATGAGGACTGCAGATGTGGCCAGGGAAATAAATTGCAATGTCCGTACTGTGAGACGCCTAAGACAGCTCTACAGGGAGACAGGACGGACAGCTGATCATCCTCGCAGACCACGTATAACAACACCTGCACAGGATCGGTGCATCCGAACATCACACCTGCGGGACAGGTACAGGATGGCAACAACTGCCTGAGTTACAACAACTGCCTGAGTTACACCAGGAACGCACAATCCCTCCATCAGTGCTCACCAGACAGGACTGGCAAAAAGTGCTCTTCACTGACGAGTCGCGGTTTTGTCTCATCAGGAGTGATGGTCGGATTCGCGTTTATTCTCGAAGGAATGAGCGTTACACCGAAGCCTGTACTCTGGAGCAGGATCAATTTGGAGGGAGGGTCCGTCATGGTCTGTGGCATCATCGGACTGAGCTTTTGTCATTGCAGGCAATCTCAACGCTGTCCATTACAGGGAGGACATCCTCTTCCCTCATGTGGTACTCTTCCTGCAGGCTCAACCTGACATGACCCACCAGCATGACAATGCCACCAGCCATACTGCTCGTTCTGTGCGTGATTTCCTGCAAGACAGGAATGTCAGTGTTCTGCCATGGCCAGCGAAGAGCCCGGATCTCAATCCCATTGAGCACGTCTGGGACTTGTTGGATCAGAGGGTGAGGGCTAGGGCCATTCCCCCCAGAAAAGTCAGAGGAACTTGCAGGTGCCTTGGTGGAAGAGTGGGGTAATATCTCACAGCAAGAACTGGCAAATCTGGTGCAGTTCATGAGGGGAAGATGCACTGCAGTACTTAATGCAGCTGGTGGCCACACCAGATACTGAGTGTTACTTTTGATTTTGACCCCCCCTTTGTTCAGGGACACATTATTCCAGTTCTGTTAGTCACATGTCTGTGGAACTTGTTCAGTTTATGTCTCAGTTGTTGAATCTTGTTATGTTCATAGAAATATTTACACGTGTTACATTTGCTGACAATAAACGCAGTTGACAGTGAGGCCATTTATTTTTTTGCTGAGATTAGAAATGTGAAGCATCCACTTGGCGATTTCACTCACTACCAAACATGGCGGGCAGTGGGAGAAGATGGTGCGAAATGGATTTTGGCTGACATTCTACTAATTTTCGTTGTTGAAAATTTGATCCCAATACAGTTCTGTCCCCAAAACTAGAATATGCTATGAACAGAGTGGACTAAGGTTTGTAGACTTTACCCTTTGCAAACGTTTTTAAAAATCGCCTTGTTTAGGAGGAGTGCAAAGGCAAATTGAGTTATTGCACCACGAACACACAGAGTAGGCGTTCCTTAACGGAAATATGCAGAGGATGCTAGAACCCTCCAATAGGATCTCGCTAGCTTGGCTCTGCCCCCCTCCTTGCTTGTTCTGCCCACTATGACTAATTTGTTACCATTGGAAACGACAGGCTGTGGTCTATCTTGGTTTAGTTAAAACAATCTTTGGTATCACCATGCAGTGATGTGTGTCAAGCGGCAAATTCGCCACAACCAATGAAAACATGTGGTGTGCTGGACAGTAGGGCCTATCTTTATTATTTTACTAGGCAAGTCAGTTAAGAACAAATTCTTATTTTCAATGACGGCCTAGGAACAGTGGGTTAACTGCCTTGTTCAGGGGCAGAACGACAGATTTTTACCGTGTCAGGTCGGGGATTCGATCTAGCAACCTTTCAGTTACTAGTCCAACGCTCTAACCACTAGACTACCTGCCGCTCCCCTGTCTCTCTAGTTGAAAGAGAGCAAACACTTAATTGAATCATCCTGTCAATAGTTCCCACCCCTACTGTTGATCTATCACCGACAAAGGGGTGTAGACTTCGGCTACCAAACATCGACTTGCCTCAAGAAAAAATTGTGGCGCCAACAGCAGAACACCAAAACGAACAAAAATAATGTTATATTTATATTTTTTAATCCAGTTGAATAAACACTCCAAACAGCCTACGCGACAGCTTGGAGGCGTCTGCATGGTCCTAAAGCACACCGTTGCCTCATTTTGTATCGCATTCCAATGATAAAACTGGGGGGGACAAAAATGTGATTTCAGAATGTGTGTGGGGGGCGACGGACATGCGACAGGCTTAAGGAATGCTATAGGCATTGGTCTTCTGTGTGAATGGACTAGACAAAGCTCCATTCACAAGCTAAATCTCTGTACCAATAATAATAATACAGAGCCTTGGGAGTGGTAACTTGGCTCGACTTTCCCTTCAGTCTTGTGTTCACAGGCTCTCCAGCCATTAATGACCTCCACCCAAAGTCACTGTGTGGAATGGGAGCAGAGGGAGTCGGTGTGACCGCAGGACCCATCTTGATAGGGCCTGTTGCTAGCTGAAGTGACTGGGTCAGTCTCACAGAGAGTTTTGCCCTGGGAGTAGATCATACAGCCTGATACCAGGCCTGCCAACCGCTGGCACACTTCTGAGTGCCAATCATAAACAGCAGTCACTTACCACACACCCTCCAGTTACTCTCACTAGGAGGGGGAGCACACAACAACCCTATCTGGAGCACCACACACCTCGGAGGTCTAGCGACCCCACTGGGTGACCAGAATGTGTAAGCCATATTGATTTAGCAAGGTACCCAAAAGGTAACAGAGGGCATTCTTTTTAACCAACTTTTTTTTAGTAGTGATAGGGGGGGAAATCACAATATTATTTTAGACGATATTACAAATCCATACTTTGACTCTGAGTATCGATTAGTAAAAACAAATATTTGTTTTTGTTGCCGCTAGGTAGCGTTAGCTAATGCTAGTGGGTTGTACCTGCGCCAAAACTGTATTTTTCATGCTATAGCTGGTTCCCCATCTTCTTTTTAAATAGTGAGCCAACATGTTGCTTTCAGCACTTTTCTGTCCATGACTGATTTAAAAAAATTTAATCATCCTCTCATATCCCTCTGCAGCAGACATATAGTAAGCAATATGTTTGGAACATCAAACTGCAATAAAAATCGCAGTATAAAATCTCAATACATACCGTATCGGTACATAAGTATGGTGATAACATCGTATCGTGAGGTTCCTGGCAATTCCCAGGCCTAGTTTACAGTAAGGGAAAATGAAATGTTTCATGTTTTATGCCTAACTAAAGGGCATTTAATGGACATTAACATGTATTTATTTGAAAAGACAGATGCAGCGATGAAAGTTCAGCCGATAACTGTCCATGAGAAAAATACCTGGCAACCCTAACATTATTCAGAATTTTTTTTAAACCAGTGGGGATACTGACTAGATCGGGGTGGCAGGTAGCCTAGTGGTTAGTGTTGGACTAGTAACCGGAAGGTTGCAAGATCAAATCCCCCGACAAGGTAAAAATGTGTTGTTCTGCCCCTGAACAAGGCAGTTAACCCACTGTTCCTAGGCCGTCACTGAAAATAAGTATTTGTTCTTAACTGACTTGCCTTAAATAAAGGTAAAATTTTACAAATTAAAAAAGTGGCAGGTTGCATTAAATCACTAAATGTGCAGAAACAGTGAATTAATTGTTTAGCGGCAGACTTTAATTCAGGATTAATCAAATTCAACCTGACATGGCAACCTTCGACAACCTTCCTGTCAAGAAAATTTGCAGACAGTCACTGAGGCAATTATTGTCCTCTGAAAACAAGAGAAATATCAGGATCAGGTTTTCAGTGAAAAGTGCAGTGTGTGTGTGCTCATTCCGATACAGTRCAGTGCGGTGACAGGTAGGGGACTTACTTCTGCATGACATTCTGCAGACTCAGCATCATGCCCAGCTCTCCCTTCATCTTCTCTCTGTTGGACCGACATTCTGCAAGGTAGCGCACTGCCTGGAAGGACAAGGGAAGCCATTACAGCTTAAACAAACCTAGGGCTATCACTCTCCCTAGTTGTGTATGTGTGTGTGTGTTAAAACTCAGCCAGGCAAAGATGCATACACACAATCACAGCTGAGCAGCCAACCAGCTACTTAAGCGCAGTGAGAGCCAGTGATGGAAAAAGCACTCAAATTTCATACTGGAGTAGAAGTAAAGATACCTTAATAGAAAACGACTCAAGTAAAAGTGAGTCATCCAGTAAAATACTACTTGAGTAAAAGTCTAAAAGTATTTGGTTTTAAATATAATTAAGTATCAAATGAAAATGGAATTACTAAAATATACTTAAGTATCAAAAGTAAAAGTATAAATAATTTTAAATTCCTTATATTAAGCAAAGGAGATGGCACAATTATTGTCTATTTATTTACGGATAGCCAGGGGCACACTCAGACATTATTTACAAACACAGTAGGAATGACCAGGGATGTTCTCTTGATAAGTGAGTGAATTGGACCATTTTCCTATCAAAATGAATGAGTACTTTTGGGTGTCCGCAAAAATGTATGGAGTAAAAGGTATTTTCTTTTCTTTAGGAATGTAGAAGTAAAAAATATAAATAGTAAAGTACAGATAGCTGAAAAAGCAACTTAGTGTGTGTGTGTTGCATAACCAATGCAACAAGTACAGGCTTTGAGTGTACACTGTCCAGGTCACCACTAAATAACAACTATTATATAAAGCACTCAGATGTGTGTGTGTGTATCCTAGGAGATGTGCCCGAGAACACTCTTCTTCAAACACTGACATTGTTTATCATGTAGCTACAAGAAAATACAACTGTAATTTTGTTGCAGTCTCAGATATGGGTGATGCAACCTACCACTTTTTTTTCTGTTTATATTTTTTTGTTTATTTTGCAACTAGTTTTAATTAACATTATTACAGCCTGGCATCAGAGAGCCACACCAGGCACCAGACGACACCAATCCTCTGGTTCCTCTACAGGGTTCTTCTAGAACAGGGTTTCCCAAACTCGGTCCTGAGGCCTCTCCTGGGTGCACGTTTTGTTTTTTGCCATAGCACTACACAGCTGATTCAAATAATCAAAGCTTGATGATGAGTTGGTTACTTGAATCACCTGTGTAGTGCTAGGGCAAAAAACAAAACATGCACCCGGGGGTGGGGGGCAGGACCAAGTTAGGTAAACGCTGTTGTAGATGTTGCTGGGTAAATATCAATGTTTCTGCCTGGCACCGACACAGAGGGAGGGATTGCCCTTCGCACCGTCACTCTAACCTAACCTGTCCTGACACCACTGGACGGACGGTTATGAATGACTTACCGCATGCTGCATGGTACACTCAAGATTAGACTGTCCTTCTTCCCTGTTCCAAATTCCTTTTGATAATTGTGTCATAGGAGCAGGCCACATTTCTGCATAATAGGGCCTGGAGTTTTTCCAGGTCATATGTTCAGGAAAAACTTGTGACCTTATGCATAACCAACAAAATGGTCAAATGGTGGTGGATGAGCCTTACTAATAATGCGGAGTAGACGACCTGAGGGTTGGGGTGGTCCAGAAAGAGGATGAGGCCCGGTAAGCAGCCGTTGTCCTGTACTATGGCTCGTCTGTTGAGGGGGTCAGCTGCAAGATCTCGTAGCTGGTTCACCACAGTCAGCGCATCCAGCTCCCCACTCATGGTGCCTCCTCTCTCAGTGTCGTGCACATCAAACCAGCCTCTTCACACTGTGTACATAATAGGATCAAGTCAGATGTAGCTGTACAGTACCGAACCTATGAATTACAATGACATCCATTTCAGTGACAAGTCTCTAAATGCTTTTATTTTTGGCAAACTGCATGACCAAAACAACCTGCCAATATTAAATGGTAATGATGTATCAACCTGTTCAAATACTGTAATCAGTATGAGCAACATATTGTGATTTGTGAAAAACAATCAGTTTGACAGGTCACTTGAAATGCATTACCATTATTATCTTGGTGTGTAGACCTACCGATATTTCTAGCTATGTCAACTAGCTAGCTAACTACAGCAGTTAGCTAACGTTAGTTTCTTTCTTTGGGCACTTGGCTGAAAAATAAAGCGTGGGAGTCCACATTTAAACATGATAACAGAGGTTAAAGCAATGTAGTTAGCTACTGATATGGTATCAGCAGAGTGTTCTGATATATGGCCCTGCCCATTGTGAAGATATATGTGCATAGCAAATAAGGGCGCTGACGTTTTATGGAGGCTAACAAGTTATGGCTGCAACAATAGGCCCAACTAGCCTAACGTTAATGCCATGGGCCAAAACCAAGTGAATATAGCGTTCTTAATCTTTTTTTCTTGAGAATGCCCGTGGTTTTATTCTGATAAACCAGGCAGCTGCACTCCTCAGTGCACATAGCGTGGCAAGCAAGACCAATAGCTAAAAGCAATAGTTAAAATAGTTAGTTAGCAAGCTAGCTAACAACAACACATAACTAGTTATCAGGTTAAGACTGTCCGGATAATTACAGTGAAGGGCCATCCATGTTTATTATCAGAACTGCAAGAGTTACTAATTAGCTGGCTACTTCACCTTGCTTGTGTAGCATTGTTGTCTACGCAGAACATCTGAAAACACGCCCAGGACAAGCAGGAGCTGGGCTAGAAATCTAGCTAGTTATCGTTAGCATATTATTACCTTTTCTCCAAGTGATCTCCCCCTGTTTTAATTTTTTTTTTAAACGCAAATACACTGCGGTTGAAAAGAAACTAAGCAGTTGTGAGAAGCAGAGACAACTGTTTCCGTCACAACATCGAAATAAAACAGAAGCTTGGGAATTAACTAAATTTCGGCAAAAAGCTAGCTAGCTGGCTAACTGGTACATTTTACGTCCATATTGAATTCATCACGGTCTCAGTTTGAAGACAGCTGATTGGACAGTTCAGTTGTGACCGACAAGGCGAAGAGCCATTCATCGAAGGTTTTACGTTAACAAATTGTCACGACCTTGATCGAATGTAGCGGTATTCAAGAATGTAATGTATTTGACCAAATTATTCTACAAAAGACAGTGACAGTAAACTACTGACAATTAATTAATGTTACTTGACATTTCACAACTGTCCACGTTATGCAAGACTTGCTACATTAACGGTGTAAAACGAATGACAAAGACGGTGGGTCCGCCTCCTTTCTGACAATACTGCAGGTGGTCAGTTGATGGTCTGCTATTCATTATAATCAACCAATAACATTATCATAAAGTTATTGTACACGCCCAACCTAAACGATTCCTCAATGCCCATTGGTTTATTAAAAAAATTCTACCAACCCATTCGTCAAGAAAAAAACATTTTCCCGCCTACTCACTTTGCCAGGATTAAGCGGATTTGAAAGTGAACATTTAGGGTTGTTTGAGGTGAACAGAAAGCTGTTATTGGACGTTGTCGTAAGGACACTAGTAAGTTTTTATTTGATCAAATTTGATCTACGAACGTAGCTATGATTTTGCTGCTGTTAAAAACCCAGTGAGCCTTTGTTTGATTCGTTAACCAACTGTACACCACTGAACACTCAACGCCTTGGTTAGGAAGAAGTTTCGCTAGCTACTGCTAGTTAGTTTAGCCGGTAGCTAATTTAGCTAACTAACATGTTATAGGTATCCAAACCATTCACTATGCTTGCTTACATATGGAAATAGAGGTTTATGGCAAGATACTTAACCGAACTACTATAAGTTGTTTGTCACGCAATATATATTTACAGAAAAAAAAAACAGTTACTGTCTTTCGTCCCTCGCTAGTTAAATTACTTCAGACAGTTTAGGATTTACGTTAGCTATTTACACGCAGCAACTTGCTAACGTTAGCCAGGGAGGCTGGCAGGTTGTCTGTCTACACACAATAACTAGCTACAGTCTGCACTGGTCGATATGCAATGATGTTTAGAGTACATTATTGCATATCAAGCACATTATTGCATGTCAGCCGTTGCAGACAAGCAGTAGCCACACAAGAATATGAACTGTCAAATCAACATTTTCATTTATTCTCAGCCAGGGGGCCTTTTGAGAGCTTTAAGCCAGGGGGTCCTAAAAAAGCAGGTATAAAACTTGTCATCACTATTATGAATACAAAGAGAAGTTAGAGTGATGGCTAGGATAAGATAAAATGAACAAATTAAAAATAACTGGAGGAAGGCAAAAATCTATCACATGGGAAAACCTTTGACTGTAATGACTGCTTGAGTCTCTGTCTAATGATCTGTGAGGGTCAGTACTCTTAAGAATATGGAACGGACTCTAACCCTGACCTGTGTTTTCTCCACATATTGCTGCCTTGGTGTTGTTACTCAAACTAACTACAGGTATTTCCCTGTTTTGTCTTCCTCTTGTTTCCCCAGACTACCTCAGAAGATGCATTTTTGTGGACTACTCTACAACTGCCTCTCTGAAACGCATCGATAGAATGAGTCAAGACAATACAAGGATAGAAAAGAACCTGGTATGTGCTTTAAAAAAATAGACCCCTGTCATGGTTAGGGCTGGTGCGGTGACCATATTACCGCCACACCGGTGGTCATGAAGGCAGTCAAATTCCATGTGAGCGTTTAGTCATGGTAATTAGGTTTCTCCAAGCTCTGATGCTGGTCATTAGTAGCCTACTGAACTTGCTAACTGCCTGGTACTCAGCACTCTATTGTCCCTCTAATCACTCTTGACATCAATGCAAATGTATTTGAAAATCTAATCAAACACTTCATGAGAGCTCATGTTGTGCAACATTTCGATAGGCTATACAATTGTGTGAGGAAACAGAGTGATGGCCTCTATTAAAAAGAGGAGGGTCCCATCAGCTTTCTATAGGCTAGGCCTACTATATTTATTTCTAAAGTTTTCTAATATTAAGCACATTGCTTATATTTACAATAGGAGTATAGCCTACCTGGCTGGCATGAAAATGAACCACAGGAAAAGCGTCCTCCATTCACTATTTAAGTGCATAGATGACATGTATTTCTTTCTCCCCCTGCCCCTGTTTTGAGACAGGTGCATGATAATGGTCCATTCTAAATCAGAACTAATTTCACACATATATTGTTTAGTTTATGTAAAGACGAGATTAAATCAAGAATAGTCTGATGGGTGACAATATTAGCCTATCACTTATGAATGATATATTATCACTTGTGAATGATGTCCAGCATAAAAAAAATATTTTATTTTAATTTAATTTTTTTACTTTTCATAGTCGTACACCTCATGTAGCCTAACCCTTAGGCCTATATGTTTTGATAAGGTTTGTATCACAAATAAAGTGGCCAAATAACGTATTAAAATTATGCACATTAATCCACTTTACAAAGAGTGTAGAGCCTAACTGGCATACATAAACAGCGTGTGAGTTTCAAGTTTGGGGAAGATCATTTAACTTCTTGATGCACGGATCCCTTTAGGATCATTTTCATCAACAACTGCTGAATTGCAGAGCGCCAAATTTAAATAAAAAAATGCAAAAAATATTTATATTCATGAAATCACAAGTGCAATATAGCAAAACACAGCTTAGTTTGTTGTTAATCCACCTGTCGTGTCAGATTTTGAAAATATGCTTTACAGCGAAAGCAATCCAAGCGCTTGTGTGAGTTTATCGATCACTAGACAAAACATTACRAACACCTAGCAGCAATGTAGATTGGTCACGAAAGTCAGAAAAGCAATMAAATTAATCGCTTACCTTTGATGATCTTCGGATGTTTGCACTCACGAGACTCCCAGTTACACAATAAATGTTACTTTTGTTCTATAAATATTATTTTTATATCCAAAAACCTCCATTTGGTTGGTGCATTATGTTCAGAAATCAACAGGCTCAAGCGGTCATGAAGGGCAGACGAAAATTCCAAATAGTATCCGTAAAGTTCATAGAAACATGTCAAACGTTTTTAACGTTTGGTTGTTTTTAACATGAATAATCGATAATATTTCAACCGGATGGTAAACTATTCAATAAAAGCGATAAAGAAAATGTTGAGCTACAACTTTCGCGCGCATKAACTAATCGAAGGACATTCAGCTATCCACTGACGCGTTTTGATAAATCTTGCTCATTTATCAGAATAAAAGCTTGAAACTATGTCTAAAGACTGTTCACACCCTGAGGAAGCCATAGGAAAAGGAATCTGGTTGATATCCCTTTAAATGAAGGAAAGGCAGGCAATGGAACAGGGATTTTTCAAAATATAAGGCACTCCCGGGTTGGATTTCCTCAGGTTTTTGCCTGCAAAATCAGTTCTGTTATACTCACAGACAATATTTTGACAGTTTTGGAGACTTTAGAGTGTTTTCTATCCTAATCTGATCTGTCAATTATATGCATATTCTAGCATCTGGGCCTGAGAAATAGGAAGCTTACATTGGGAATGTTATTTTTCCCAAACATAAATATTCTGCCCCCTAGCTTCAAGAGGTTTTAAACCATAAGAATGCATCTTTATGGGTCTCCTCAGTGGCGCAGTGGTCTAAGGCACTGCATCGCTAGAGGCGTTACTACAGACCCGGGTTCATTTCCCTGGCGGTGCCACAACCGGCCGTGGCTGGGAGTCCCATAGGACGGTGCACAATTGGGTTAGGGGAGGGTTTGACTGGTGGGCCTTTACTTGGCATATCCTGCTCTAGAGACTCCTTGTGCCATGCCGGTTAGGCAGGTCATGTTTCGTAGGACGCATGACTCCACCTTCGCCTCCCCCGAGCCCGTTGGGGGATTGCAGCGATGAGACGAGAGAAACAATTTGGGGGAAAAACTAAATGCACCTTTTATAATAAAAACATTACATGTATAATTACATTTGCGGTCACTTTTGATAATGGTGTTTTACGCTAATGGAACATTTGCGCTTATAGCCTACTACCGTGTGCGAATTGCTGCGCTTATAATGCGAAGAAATAGCCTAATGGTTTAACAACATTTTTAAGCTTAACGTCAGCCACATTGCATAAAATGTTTTTAATGCTAGTGGTTGTATTCATTTTGGCTCTATTGCATCCCACAACTGTCCCAGACCATGTTTGGAATATTTATCTCTCGCACAGAATAGAGTAGGTCAATATTTGTACTACGGGGTATAGTAGATTGACATTGGATAGTGCTTTTGCTGTTCGTTAGGCCTACTCATCTTGTTGGCTGACGAAACAAATGTGGACAGTTCTTCCAATATCTTCAATATGCACCTTAGGAATTGGATAAGGACGCGTGCAGTTACAGCCACTCAAAGGGGATGCCGCCATGAAATTAAAGCKATTATCAAGTGCTTGTCAAATTGTGAATGAGTGACTGATGTAGTGTGTACAGCCTGCGCAAAAAAACAAAGCAGAGCTCATGCTTTTCAAGTGACTTTCTTCAAATCATAATTAGTCGCTTCATGCAGCCTTGCAATGTATTAAAAATCAAAACGTATATCCCAATGTTTGTAGAACAACTAAAGTTACATTAATAACTCTAAATTAAGCCTATAGGAATACCTGTTTCTTTGTTAACTGCTCAACACAGAATAGCCGAATGTGCGCACTCCCTCAAATCGATTGGAGAAAATATCCTTTCTATTTTCTTCAGCTTAGTTCCATTGTATTCTCCATACTATAAAATAATTCCATGGAATTCTAATTAAATCGTGTCTACTAAAGGAACTAGTGTTGCCCACAGCCATTTGGCATAGCCAGATCAGGACCCGAGCATAAGGACAACTCAAGAGTATGCTATTCTGTTCTTCTGAAATAGACAACATTTTCTTCATATCATGCTTCTTTAGACTTGCCTAAAATAAATAATGGATTTATTGTGATAGTGTAGGCTATATTATATGGATTTATTACTTTTTAAAATTGTAGATGTTCCAAAGGTCTGCATCAGTGGCTTGTAGGCTGTGTGTGGAAGCCAGGAGATGCTAAATGCGTTTGTTAATTAACGGTCACCATCTGAGGAAATGGTGACTATCACCATCTGAGGAAATTTCGTGACMGCCACAGMCCTATCGTGGTCAGACCAGATATCTGTCATCTCAACTGTCACCGATCAGACTTCTTAGCGTTTATTTTTATTTTTACAGTATACTCGTAAGCAGCGCGGGGCTGAAGACAAAGTTAAAGCTTCTTGAGATCAACATTTAGCAGATGCTTTTATCCAAACCGACTTAGTCATGCGTGTATACAGTTGAAGTCGGAAGTTTACGTACACCTTAGCTAAACATTTACATTTAAGTCATTTAGCAGACGCTCTTATCCAGAGCGACTTACAAATTGGTGCATTCACCTTATGATATCCAGTGGAACAACCACTTTACAATAGTGCATCTAACTCTTTTAAGGGGGRGGGGGGGTTAGAAGGATTACTTTATCCTATCCTAGGTATTCCTTAAAGAGGTGGGGTTTCAGGTGTAAATACATTTAAACTCAGTTTTTCACAATGCCTGACATTTAATCCTAGTAAAAATGCCATGTCTTAGGTCAGTTAGATCTCCACTTTATTTTAAGAATGTGAAATGTCAGAATAATAGTAGAGTGATTTTATTTCAGCTTTTATTTCTTTCTTCACATTGCCAGTGGGTCAGAAGTTTATATACACTCAATTAGTATTTGGTAGCATTGCCTTTAAATTGTTTAACTTGGGTCAAACGTTTCTGGTAGCCTTCCACAAGCTTCCCACAATAAGTCGGGTGAATTTTGTCCCATTCCTCCTGACAGAGCTGGTGTAACTGAGTCAGGTTTGTAGGCCTCCTTGCTCGCACACGCTTTTTCAGTTCTGCCCACAAATTTTCTATAGGATTGAGGTCAGGGCTTTGTGATGGCCACTCCAATACCTTGACTTTGTTGTCCTTAAACCATTATGCCACAACTTTGGAGTATCCATGGGATCATTGTCCATTTGGAAGACCCATTTGCGACCAAGCTTTAACTTCCTGACTGATGTCTTGAGATGTTGCTTCAATATATCCACATCATTTTCTGTCTTCATGATGCCATCTATTTTGTGAAGTGCACCAGTCCCTCCTGCAGCAAAGCACCCCCACAACATGATCCTGCCACCCTCGTGCTTCACGCTTGGGATGGTGTTCTTCGGGCTTGCAAGCCTCCCCCTTTTTCAGACCAGAAGACATTTCTCCGTAGTCTGGCAAACCGTAGTCTGGTTTTTTATGGCGGTTTTGGAGCAGTGGCTTCTTCCTTGCTGAGCGGCCTTTCAGGTTATGTYGATATAGGACTCGTTTTACTGTGGATATAGATACTTTTGTACCTGTTTCCTCCAGCATCTTCACAAGGTCCTTTGCTGTTGTTCTGGCATTGATTTGCACTTTTCGCACCAAAGTACGTCCATCTCTAGGAGACAGAACACGTCTCCTTCCTGAGCGGTATGACGGCTGCGTGGTCCCATGGTGTTTATACTTGTGTACTATTGTTTGTACAGATGAACGTGGTACCTTCAGGCATTTGGAAATAGCTCCCAAGGCTGAACCAGACTTGTGGGGGTCTACAAAAAAAAAAAATCTGGGGTCTTGGTTGATTTCTTTTGATTTTCCCATGATATCAAACAGAGGCACTGTGTTTGATGSTAGGCCTTGAAATACATCCACAGGTACACCTCCAATTGACTCAAATTATGTCAATTGGCCTATCAAAAGTTTCTAAAGCCATGACATAATTTTATGGAATTTTCCAAGCTGTTTAAAGGCACAGTCAACTTAGTGTATGTAAACTTCTAACCCACTGGAATTGTGATGCAGTGAATTATAAGTGAAATAATCTGTCTGTAAACAATTATTTGAAATATTACTTGTCATTCACAAAGTCGATGTCCTAACCGACTTGTCAAAACTATAGTTTGTTAACAAGAAATGTGTGGAGTGGTTGAATAACGAGTTTTAATGACTCCAACCTAAGCGTATGTAAACTTCCGACTTCAACTGTATATGTTATTTGTGGATCACTAAAGTCTCCACGTTGTACATCTTGTCCTCATGGCTCTTTCACTATACTGTCTTTAAGGCATGATTTAATTGTGACGTACCCATTATCTTGGTTCTAGTACGTAACCATAAGCCTATGTGTTCATTTTTGGCAGGACTTTGGCTTTTCAGGCAAGGCGTATGGGTCCTCGAGGAGTATTGTGAGAAGAATAGCCACCAATCTTCCCCTTAAACCATGCCCCAGGGTCCATTTTCAGGTAAGACTGTATCTGCGACAGAGAAGGCAGGCATACTATGTCGGAAGTCTCCATGATCTATGACATGTTATAGAACTAAAAGTGATTGATAATATTCTTTGTAGACTGTCTGCAGCCATACTTTGACAGAGTATGATCTGTGTGTGACATTGTTTCAATATCTATCACTTTGTCAGCGCTTGCTACATTGACTATCTGTCCTCTGCCTTTCTCTGTTCTCTCTCTCCAAGCCTTGTGCTCGTGTCATGTTTTCTTAGCGTTCTGGCCTGATGTATTCTGATCTAATGGTCAAGTCACTTTCATCAAGTGTTTTCCCTGCTTGTTCATCTGTTTTGATGCTCCAACTCTAAACAGAATGGAAAACATGACCCTACGTGCTGATTGTTTGGGATTATTAGTAGGACTGGGACGATGCCAGTATCGCGATACTCGTTAGTGTCATGGCAAAAGAAATGAAACACAAAGCGGATCTAACTTCTTTAGAAAAACAGCCCTAATGTTGGAAACATCAATATGTTGTCATTCAGAGTCCTATTTATTTTCCAAGTTATAGTACACTATTTTACATTCAGAAGGTTTTTAAAGGACCAAAGAGTTTTTTTGTTTTTGCCATTTGTTCCAATTTGGTGAAAACATATTACGGGGCCTTTTGAATGTTTAGATTGATCAGAAGTCTGTTTTTTTTKTKTTTTTTTGCATTAGTCACAGGAACAGTTCTGTGTTTTTAAAGTTTATTTAGGTAGTCATGTTAGTTCCCTGTTCTCAATCTGTAGATTCAGTTTTTGTCTTTTCAACACTGTTTTCTCTCTCCCTCTCTTTAGCTGTCCTTCCTTTCTGTGAGGAATGCATTATGTCTGCTTTAGGTCAGTTCACCTGGAAACCTGTAACAGTAACCTTGTGCTGCTGACACATTTCTGGTAGCATACATGCAAAGGTCCTCTTATTAGGACTGTCCCTTGAAATGTATCCACTGTCCTTATTTCTTCTGTTTTCGTATCTTTCCTATGCTGAGTTTTTAGAGACAGCATAAGGATCGGCCTTGACAGGCTATTGATAGACGGCATAAGAATCTGCGTTGACAGGCTATTGATAGACAGCATAAGAATCTGCGTTGACAGGCTATTGATAGACAGCATAAGAATCTGCCTTGACAGGCTATTGATAGACAGCATAAGGATCGGCCTTGACAGGCTATTGATAGACAGCATAAGGATCGGCCTTGACAGGCTATTGATAGACGGCATAAGGATCGGCCTTGTTGCCGTCTTGTACCCTGCATGGTCTCTGTTTTTTGTTGTCAACCAAAGCCAATCAAATGTCTGTCGGAATGCATTTCCAAGTAGTGTGAATACAGTTTGAGTCATAAGATGAGAATAGCACACGTGTGGCTAAACAGGACCCTGTTTTTCAGTTGAGTTTTAGTTGTTGACCCAATCCTCTGGTATGTAAGGAGAATGTTTAGGTGTATTGTTTAATATGGCTGCCCTGTGTCTCAGCTCAATCCTTACACTGAAGGTGGTAGTGTCCTGAACAGTGCTGGGAGACAGAATGGACTGGTTGCCTCTTTGGCTGATGTCGTCTGGATCGACAGGGAAGAGGAGGAAGATGAAAATGACTGGTTTGGATTTGGTAGACCGAGGTAAGAAGAGGAGAGTGGGGCGTGGAACGGCCACACTTTCTCAAGCTGTGATGCTGTCCTTAGAAAGATACTGTTTATTGACCCATACACTGCTCATTAGGCAGTTCCTTTGCTCATGTGTTAACTATAACATCTTCTCCTCTTCTAATATGGTGCTTGTTTACCATTGGTCCCATTCCAGGTCAGAAGCACCGTCAGGGCTCATGTTCCGTTCTCACCCGCCTCAGCCCAATCAACAACSTTTGCCCAGACGTAGATCATTACCCAGCCTGCACCAGGCCGAGCCAGAGCCCCAGGGTCAAACCCGCAGCAACGATGAGGCCATTCAGAAGATCAGTGCTCTGGAGACGGAGCTGGCCAAACTCAGAGCCCAGATCGCACAGATAGTACTGACCCAAGAGCAGAACGCACAGACACCAGGTATGGAACAGAGAACCCYGGAACACACACACGCGCACACACACACACACACACTAAAGGTTAAAGAAGAATCTTCAAAACAAACACACAAAGTTCAAACAACTCATAGTGGTCTAAGGCACTGCATCTCAGTGCTAGAGGTGTCACTACAGACCCTATTTAGATTCCAGGCTGTTTCACAACCTGCTGTGATTGGGCGGCGCACAATTGTCCCAGTGTCGTTGGGGTTTGGCCGGGGTAGGCCGTCATTGTAAATAAGAATTTGTTCTTAACTGACTTGCCTAGTTAAATCAAATTTGCTGGGTAAGATACAGTACTTCTACATTTTCCTCTAATGACCTATCTGCCTAAAGATGGAAGCTTTTCATGGCATAATTGTCTAAGCTATACATGTCTCACCAAGTTCTCTCCTTCACCTCAGCCCCAGGTGGTCCTCCTGCCCCAGGTCGCCCTCCACCACCCTGCGCCCCTCCACCTCCACCTCCCCCTCCTCCACCCCCACTCATGGGATTCCAGCGGAGCTTCTCAGTCATTGGCCTCATCCAGGAGCGCCGTGGGAAGAAGACAGACGGCCAGACACTGCTGGACCAGGGGCCCAAGCAGGCAGAGGTCCCCAACATGCTGGATGTGCTTAAAGACATCTGCAAAGTCAAGCTGCGCCCCGCTAAGAGGTGGGCACCATGTTCGTCTGACTTCTACATTAGAAGATGAGCACAACTGTTTTACTAACTGAAAACTTGACTAATTTCCAGCTAAAACAGATTTTCCTTACTTCCTGTGTATTATTGTCCAGCCGGCCAGAGGAGAGCCAAGCCAAGCCTAGTGAGCCCACAGATGCTGCGTCTCTCATCGCTAATGCCTTGAAGCGCAAGTTTGCCCATCGCTATCGCCACAGCAGCAATGAGGACAAGGAGTTTGACTTCCCAGCCTCTGAACTGAAACCTTTCTGTTCTGAATTCCCCAAGACCGACAAAGTAGAGGTTCCCCTGGTAAGAGCAACACTGATACTACATTAGTCTATTACATCAACCATGAATCCCCAGTTTGGACCTTATAGTTTCAAACTACACTGTGTAAAACCTTAGATCTGTGTATTTCTGGCTATTGTGTGTCTGGGTTGTCATTTGCTTAACTTTCTCTGGCCTCTAGGTAAGGCAGTACCGGTTGAAAACCCCAGCCCCTGTAGTGAAACTACACCCAGAGACACCCTTGGTAAGAGAAGTGCAAGCATGACAAATCTTAGATTTTATATTTGATGTGAGTTTGGAAACCAATTTGCTCCTGTCTCTCTTTTACCTGACATGTAGTTTGGGCAGCACATGTTGAAATCTACTGGCCAGAGAAAGCTCCTCTGAGCACCCACAGAGATGGTTTGAGTTCTGGACCTCCAGACACCCATGGACACTTAAGTGCCTTATCAACCTGTTTGTCACCGGTCTCTGTGGATGGCCATGTTGTTTCTGACTAGATATGCAATCAATCTACTCACCAACAGTATTGCCTCAGTCTTCAGTTCTTGCACTTTGATAACATACCGTATGTAATATATATATTTGTTTTACTTTTGTTTCATTTAAATGTCTTATTTTTGTTAAATTGATGCCAGTTTTGAAGTCTTCGATCTTAAATTAGGACGGTCCAAGATTGGTTGTCAGATTTTCTTTTAATGTAGATTCTTGTACCACAACTAAATTCCAATGACGTGTTCTGGATATAGTCTAACACTACAAAATCCTAACATTCCTCTCAACTGACAACTGACAATAACTACATGTATTAAAGGGAATTTATGGGATTGAACTGTTTCTAAGTGCACAGAGACAAAGGCTTATCCATGCCCTTTTCAAGGCAGTTTTATTTATTTTTGCCTCACTGGCTACTTCTTACTAGGGATAGAGATGTATGCAGAGAAGAGGGATCATTTTTGTAAATTGCATCCTAGTCAATACTTGTCAAGTTGTAGTTGCTACCAATTATCAAAGCGTCCATGGTTGATTTAATTGTATTTCATCTTGTACTGGGACCAGTTCTGTACCTCACTATGCAGAGTGGACCAAACTTACACTAATAATCTACGTCATTTTATTCATTACTGGGCAAGAGGATGTTTTAGTTCCAATCGGTGTGTATTCCAGATCCATGACAAGCCCATTTTCATCCTGAGGTAATCTACTCCCTCTTTTTAAACCACAGAAAATGTTTTCATATTATATTAAGGGAAACATGTTAGTTTCATACCATAACCAGTTCCACTGATGGTAAACAATTGAAGACATTGGCCAGTTTATTTCAGTGACATACTAAGCTTTGAACCTTTGCATGGTGCGAGTATGGACAACTGTCAGTAATACTTGATTTAAAACCCTAACTCAAACATAGGGATTGTGTGAGGGGAAATGTCATCCACATTTGACAAACTTAGAATCAAATGTATGAATAAAACCAATGAAACTCTGGATGTGTGTGCATGAAATGTTATTTTCAATCACATCAAAGATACATTTCAGGTAAATAGGAACTGTTTGCACATTTATAGTAATCTGCACAAGCAGAGACCTTGAGTGGTTGAACAATGACCGAGGGCTCTTAAATCAATCGCTGAAGTGTTACAGAAATGTAAAAGGTAATTTCCAAATGAGTTGACATGCAGCGTTTACCTTGAATGCAGTCGCTGCTAACATGGGAGCCTTGCCTTTCAGTCTACATTGTTGAGCCCTGAAGCTCCTTCGGTTTATGTCCTCAGTTCCACATGATGTAGAACAGAGTTGCCTGTCAGCTCTATTCATTACATGTTGAGTATCTCGCTCAATACAGCCCTGTTTATGACTCCGAACACTCAAGTTCAATTGGATCATTGAAATTTGTCAACTGTTTTTATTAATCAAAAACTGCAACAGGCATGTATCAAAAGGTCAATACAGCAAAGCCTTTACAAAATGGTTTGATACTGAAGTCATCTTCCCAAAATGGCTGTTGCAAGAAAATTGTAAACAGTTTATCAACAGTCTTACAGCGAAATGACAAATCAGCTAAAATAAAAAGCACCCGTTATTGTTCAAAACATCTGTGCCGTCTGTACAGAATCAGAAAACCACCTAAATTAGATGGAATGTTTCCATATAAAAAAAGGATTGAGTTTACTCACAAAAGGCAAAGGGGATCAGAGAGTGCAAGCATACGATGCACTTAATGAGTAGAAGAAGCTGGTTTGGTCACTTAGCGTAGTTTGTGCATAGTTAAGGCATCGGTAGAGCAGTCCTCTAGGTTGCATGTGGCTATGATGATTAGAGACAATCAGAGAGAGTCCCATTCAGTAGACGTAAACATGTTTACCAGGTAGCTAAACTACAGTCCAACCTATACCTCGGGATAGAGATTGGCAAAACCCTGAGCGAGTTGCATTGTGATGGAGTTTAGATGCGTGTGAAATGGTCCAGAGTGACAGAGATCGAGGTCACCCATGCTCTACAGTCTGAGTCCACAATAATGCTTTTTCATATTGGTTCCATTCTACAATACCATTGCATTCTAGAATACCATTCTTTCAGAACAGAAACGGTGTCCAACATTTCAGTCTTTTGGGAGTGCAAGGAGAAGAGGAATACAATGGAGCACAGGTGGTGTTTTCTTTATGGCATCTGGTGACTGTCCGTCTGTCAGACGGAGGCTTTGTGCTCGACTTCAGCAGTGGGGCGACAGTTCAAACGCTAATGTTTCTTCACATCTGTGCTTAGAAGGCATATCGCGKAACCGAAATGATTAATTTCGATGTGACAACAAAGACATCTGTAAACAGTCTTCGTTAGAGGCAGCAAAAGGACTGGGCTTGTCACTTTTTTCTTTTCTTTTTTACATGAGGAAGAAGATTCATTATAAAAACACACACCATGTCATTTCTGTGCAGTCTTTAGAGAGCCTCTTCTCAATACTCAATGACCTTCAAAGCATCCTGTAGAACTTGGTTTGAAAATGGCACTTCAACTAGAAAAGTGTATTCTTCAGTTACTGTCATTCCCTTAGATTCACTTTGCCACCAAAATAGTGTCAAATTAGTGACAAATAAATAAAACAAGCTAATAAAAATAACAAATACAGCAGTAGCCAAATGAGGTATCTAGGTGTTTCTCCATGTCAAGGAAAGGAATTAAAAATTAAATAAAATCAGTGGTTTGTCAAAGACGGGACGCAACAGCAACACAAACTTATGGTTCAGGTGGGGGGGTGGGGTTTGAAGTCCACACCCTGCCCCTCCCACCTGTCCCACCCAGTGTGTGGTGAGGCCAGGGGTTAAGGGTCGGGGTTGTAAGGGCAAACGTGGAGCGTCAGGACTCTTTGCTTCCCTGAGGTATTTCTTTGGAGTTGGTTGCTCCCGTGGCTGTTGCCGTGGTGATGGCTGTGGGTTCCGCAGCAGAGGCAGACTCTGGTTCTGACTCGGTGACGGCAGGCGTTGGCATGGTGACGGAGGCAGGGCTGCTAGGTTCCAGCTCTTCGGGGCTCGACGGCCGCTCCTGCTGTACTAACCCACCCCAGCTGGCCTTGTTCAGCCCCAGGTGGCCCAGCATGGTCTGGGACAGACGTGTGTCAGAGAACCGACCCCACTCGGCAAACAGAGGCTCCACCACATACGTCATGAAGCCTGGGGAAGGGAAGACGGAGACACACACAGGGTTCGAAAGGCATGCTTCTGGTTCTATCAATGGAATGTAGCTAGTACTTACCTAGATATCATAACTTACCAATCTGAATGTTTCCCATTGAGTTTCTCTGGCTATCACACAGTGGACTGACTTCAAGTTTGTGCTTCTTCTCAATGTCTCCTACAGAGGGATAGACAACACACACCGATCAGAAATCAACAGGATAGGTGAAGAGAAAATTAGAGATTAACGAGAGGCTACCTTGGTGAAAAAACTCTTGAGTCACTTTCTCGCTCCACTGTTTGCTCAGCTCCCAGGGTCTGCAGGGGTTGCAGATGTCCGCACACTTCAGAGCCATCTGCAAAGAGTTAGAGACAAAACAGCCAGTTCTATACAGTTTCCCCAGGCACAACTAAGAGCCACAATTACTGGTTAGTTAGCACAGTTTCCCCAGGCCCAACTCTAAGCCTATGGCCCAGCTGGTAACTGACCTGGAGGATGAAGTGTCGGTGGCTGGCGTTGCTCAGGCACAGGTCATCCTGGTTCAGGTGTGTTCTGAACTTCCCCAGGTACTCGTTCTGTCTGCTGATGTCAGTGGCCAGGATCAGAGAACCCAGCTGGCGCTCCATCTTCAGCCTGGTGAGATCATGAGTTTAAAGAAAATGTATACTACAACAACCAACTCATTACCTTGCTCTTTAACAACGCTCTTTAGTCAAACGTTTGGCACTGGAAAAAGAACATGACTGACCCTTCCTCAGCAGGCAGGTGAGAGAACAGGCCAGTCTCTCTGAGCAGACCTACTGCAGACCGCCAGTGGTGGTTCTCCAGAACAGAGGAGTTCTACAGGCCAGAGACAGATTTTGAGAATGCTGTCATCTTGAGCTACTAACTGCATTCAATCATGGACCTCAACATTACATGGCCATCTAGTGATCTCCAGCCAGGTCTAAAGCTACAGGAGCTTGGATTGCTTTACGTTCTCCCCTCTAGAGCTTGGCCAACATGACAGCGTAGCGTTAGCCAGAGGGTTATACTACAAAGCAGGATCAAAAAGTTGGCCTAAATATTCTGATATAACATTTTATTTTTTAGGAAAGATAAGCTTGTAATGGGTTTGGGCTAATTGATATCTAAGATGAGCTTTTTATTATTAATCTTTATGCCCCTTTTTACCTCCCCAATTTTGTGGTAGCCAAGTGGTAGTTAAAGCCATGTCGCTGTAACTCCCCTCCAGCCATGTCGCTGTAACTCCCCTCCAGCCATGTCGCTGTAACTCCCCTCCAGCCATGTCGCTGTAACTCCCCTCCAGCCATGTCGCTGTAACTCCTCCAGCCATGTCGCTGTAACTCCTCTCAGCATGTCGCTGTAACTCCCTCCGCCTGTCGCTGTAACTCCCTCCAGCCATGTCGCTGTAAACTCCCCTCCAGCCTTGTCGCTGTAACTCCCCTCCAGCCTTGTCGCTGTAACTCCCCTCCAGCCTTGTCGCTGTAACTCCCCTACAGATTCGGGAGAGGTGAAGATGGAGAGCCATGCGTCCTCTGAAACACAACCCTGCCAAGCCGCACTGCTTCTTGACACACTGCTCCATAACCCGGAAGCCAGCTACACCAATGTGTCAGTGAAAATACCGTCCAACTGACGACAGCTTGCAGGTGCCCGGCCCGCCACAATGAGTTGCTAGAGCGCAATGAGACAAGAAAATACCGGCCGGCCAAACCCTCCCCAAACCCAGACGACGCTGAGCCAATTGTGCGCCACCTTGTGGGTCTCCCGGTCATGGCCGGCTGTGACGCAGCCTGAGATCGAACCAGTCTGTAGTGACGCCTCAGTACTGTGATGTAGTGCCTTAAACTTGGGCCTCCTGAGTGGCACAGCGGTCTATCTTTTTAATTAACCAGAAAATCAATAGTCAGCCAACTCAGTGATCCTGCTTTGTAGTATAACCCTCGTCTAATATTGCTTCTAAAGTAGCTGTGGACTGCTCCAGCTATGGGCTCTCACCCTGTAGAGCTTGGCCAGGTAGTGGTTGGTCTTGATTAGGAAAGGCTGGTTGACTCCCGGGTGGTCCAGGTCATGAGTGGCAGCTGCTAACAGGCCCAGGAGGATGTCACAGGACGTCAGGGACTTGGCCAGCTATGGAGAGACAGGGAATGTCAGCTCACTTTTCTCTGCTCCAGGAGCAAATGCCTAGGCTTTAGCTCAGTGGGATAATGTTGTCAATAACCCAGTTCAAACACCCAGTAAGCTACTTCTGAATACTTTCTGTACAACAGAAAACTAGCACTGTCAATCTGTTTGCTACCTTGGGTTCTCGCAGGTAGCAGTACATGGCCTGTGTGACGTCAGCAGCATGCACAGCGTTGTGGTAGGGGTTGAGGCTGTGGTAGTCCTCCTGCACCATGACCAGGAAGCGCCACAGCTTCACCATGTCCAGCTGAAACAGCTCCAACAGACCATACTGGTTCAGGAGGTGGAAGGTCATCATCACCAGGCTGTTTCCTGCATGGAGAGGGATGTGAGATTTAGTTTAAGAGCTGGTCAGGAATAGTGTTCATGGGTGGGTAGTTGTGTTTGTGGTGGAGTTGAGCATTGCAATGAACATCTATGGAGAATGACTTAAGAGTCCACCATCCCAGTTCTACACAGCATTCAGCAAAACAAACACCAGAGGGCATCATTGTCTATAAATGTCTGATGAGTTGAAAGCAGGCCTATGCAGTCATGTCACACTCATTCTGTGAGGATGATGACATTACAAAAATGTAGGTAAAGCTCTGGGAGAAAAGATGGACATCTGTTAGAAATACCATTCGTTAATCTGTCGAAGAGGAAAATGTCGAAATTCCAGCTCCCGACCCTTTCCAGCATACACTGCAAGAGAAAAACACACACGTAAATGTAAGTCTGTGTTAAGCCATGCACATAAACATGAATTGTGTATGCATACGAGTGTATGATTGGCTCAGAGCGTATGGTCTGTGTGAGCATCAGACCTTGGCCTGTCCAATGTAGTCCTCATCCAGGATATGGAGGGGGTTGAGGTGGGTTGTTCCCCAGAGCAGACGGGACGAGTGCAGGTATCTCTGGAAGCTGAGCAGYCTGCGGAGCCGCCTACCAGACACGGGCCCAGCCGAGATGAAGCCAGGACCAGGGATAAGACTAGAGGCTGAGGTTGATTCTGAGCAGGCTGAAAACACACGGGTTTATTCAGAACATTGGAGTTGTTTAAAACAGTGGTTCTCAAACTTTTTGGGTCCAGGACCCTTTTTGTTATAGCAAATTCATCAGGGACCCCCTCATAACTCAGGTGATATAAAACTAGCATACAAGGAGTGTTACTTTGACCAGTGGTATAAAGTACTTAAGTAGTACTTTAAAGTTTTTTGGTGGGTATCTGTACTTCACTATTTAGATTTGACTACTTTTACTTCACTACATTCCTAAAGAAAATAAATGTACTTTTTACTCCATACCTTTTCCCTGACACCCAAAAGTACTTGTTACATTTTGAATGCTTAGCAGGACAGGAACATTTACTAATTCACACACTTATCAAGAGAACATCTCTGGCCATCCTTACTTCCTCTGATCTGGCGGACTCACTAATCACAAATGCTTCGTTTGTAAATGATGTCTGAGTGTTGAAGTATGCCCCTGGCTATTYGTAAATAAAATAAAAAATAAGAAAATCGTGCCGTCTGGTTTGTTTAATAAGGAATTTGAGATGAGTAAAAGTAATGACACCTTAAAAGAAAATGACTCAAGTAAAAGTGAAAGTCACCCAGTAAAATACTACTTGAAAGTATTTTGTTTTAAATATACTTAAGTTTCAGAAGTAAAAGTATAAATCAAGTATGAAAATTGGTTACTTTTTCCACCACTGACTGACTTTGGCAGTGCATGGCCGGACAAACCTTCAGGCCCTGGGAAGGATCATTTTAAAGGCCCACCTCTTGGCATCAGAGAAAAATGTGCCGTTTTCAAGCGAATGTCCTGCAATTCTACACATTTTGTCATGAGACAGAGAACATGTTGCAGTTTTAAAGMTTAAAATTAGTGCATTGCCAAAAAATATATTGAAAGAAGTACCTTACTGTGACTTTTCAATTACAAATGGTAAGAAATAAACAAATACCTTCTTAGCGAAGTACAATTTCTCAAGCAARAATTTTGCTAGGACTGTCTGGGAGTGGTCTGAGTGGGGAGGAGAAAACTGAAAACTAGCCGTTGGCAGCAGTGGAGGCTGCTGAGGGAAGGACGGCTCAAAAATAATGGCTGGAACGGAGCGAATGGAATGATATCAAACATATGGAAACTATGTGTTTGATACCATTCCACCTATTCCCGCTCCAGCCATTACCACGAGCCCGTCCTCCCCAATTAAGGTGTCACCAACCTCCTGTTTAGGAACTCTTTCTAATGTACCACCTATGATGTCACCGGGCAGGCCAAAACTCTAACCCTCCAAAACAGCTGAAATTTCAAGCAAACAGGTCTTACACTAAAAGGGCATCAATTTTCTGTATTATTCCAACCTCAGACTAAACTGGGCCTTTAAGTTGAAAAATGTATGGCGTACAGTGGATASCAATATCCCTGTGAGCCTCCCAGGCCCATGTTACCAAGGGGTAAGAACATGAATTGTGGATTAATATTATAACATTGTATTACACCCTCAACTATTCCATAGCCATTTTTTTGTCGTTATCTGTTAGTAATGGTCATAAAATGTTTGTCAAAAACACAGATATGGCCGAGGACCCCTTGCAGTACAAGGTTTACAACATAGTGGATAGATTCAACCGTTTCCTGTTGTACAGAAAGAAACAGAGGGATGACATGGCGTGTCTGGTTTACACAGTAGAGGTCTATCTAATCATTTAGTAATGTACTCTGCTTGATAATCCCCAGGCACTAGAGTCGCAGACATCTGCTCCAAATCTTAAATCAGGAATGTTGCACAAATGTTTGGGTGGACTTATAATTGAGACTAAGGGCTATCCGAATGTCCAATACGTGAATGAGAACACTGATGAAACCAATAGGAACACTGATGAATTGTGAAATGGCGCCTAACCAATTGTTCGTGTGTTTTTTAGTTTTTTTTCCCCCCACGTAAGAATTTCACTGTAAGGTCTACACCGGTTGTATTCGGCGCACGTGTCAAATAAACTTTGATTTGATACCAATAAGAGCACTGATGAAACCAATAAAAATTTAATCAATAAGAATGAAAGAAGTGGACAAATGATTGATGTATATACACACTGCATTCAAGACTGGTCGACTATGAACACCACTGCCCGAGGATGGACACACACACTTACACTGCCTACACTTAGCCTACTGCTTGGACACACACACACACACACACACACGTCACAAGTCATGCTTTGTCAGTGGACACCCACCCACCCCATGGCTGGAAAGTCATGGTACAACTCAGGAAGCATGTCAGCATTCCGAGGAAGGCAATTACTTTTAAACCAGGAAGTGAACACATGGAACGTCTGTCAGAGAGAGACAGACGTTCCATGGAATGGGAGTCACTAACGTAGCAGGACTCACATTCAGGGTTGGCGGTCAATTTAAAAGATTTGAGATTGACATTCAGTTCATGAATAGAAAGTTTTACAGTATTTTCTCTACAAGACTTTGTCCAAATTAAATATCACTCCACTTCCTGAACTAGAATAGTACCCCACCCTGCTCAGTCACATACGGATCATTCAGGTTGACTTATTTACAAAGACGGCAACTAATCAGTGTGTGAAATAAATAAGATATTCACCAACATGTCAGGTGTAGCAGATCTACAGAGTTAAGACAGGTGGTACCCGCAGGGGCAGGGCTGTATGCCGGTACCATCTCTATCTCTTAACTGATCAGTGAGGGTAACTAGAGAAAATTCACACCACTACTACGCAGTGAGGAAATACGTTTTTTGTTGTCGTCATGGTTCATACTCACAGTGTAGGGTCCGGAAGTCAATGCACAGGTACGGATAGGAACCTCTTCCTTCTGGTTCAAATCCTACCTGACTTCTCACTCGAACATCTCCTAGAGGGAAGCAACACGCACACACGTCCTCAAGAGTCATGGAACGTACAGTGGAGAAAGAGCGCTCCCACATACACAGGTCACCAACATGCTGTACTCACACACATGCACTCTCCCTCTCCTCCTCTCCAAAGGGCAGCGGCATGTAGACCACTAAGAGAACTAGGAACAGCTCAGCATGCAATGCCAGGCAAGGCTACAGTAACACTAGTATTAGTAGTCAGAGCAGCAGAGCAACCTACAGTAGACAGGTTTSTGCTTCATACTCAGAGGCGAACACTGACTATTGCTATGGTACTGGTCCAGGCAACCCAGTCAATAGTGGTCTCCTAGATGAGTCATTCAGCAGCACAGTCAGACTGATAGGCTAATGCAGCTCTTCAGCACTGATTTGTACATCAGATCAGTCATTCAGTACAGTCTCACTCCCACCAGCTTTACTTACTTGGGAACAGCTGTTTGAATATAACACAAGCCCCTAGCAAAATAGCAAAACTGGGAATTACCATTAAAGGACGGTCACATACAGCTCACAGATTTMATTTAAATATACATAAAGGTATGTATGATGTACACAAACTCACATATACATACAATCACACATCCAAGTCATTTGGTGTCTGTGTGTGAGCTGCACGTTTAAAATGTGTGATGAGATGTGGAGAGTCACGTTTTCCCCATTGTGTGCCAGCGGGCCTTGACGTCAGGGGAATATGGGTCAGACAGTTGATTTGCAATGTGCACTGACCTCTACGCTATAATGCTTTTAACCCCACTGTATGACAACAATATAGACTGGCCTAGTAATTTATCCCAGGCCCTGGCAAATAGCCTACATGTCCTGAACTGGGATGCTGCAGCACATCTTACTATGAATTTTAATATCCACCAACTCCACAAAAACACATGCTCTCAAAGCAGGCCTAATACTAGAGCCAGAGCTAACCAGGGGAACGCTAGTAGCAGAAAATTGTTGTTACATCATTGAGTTAAGTAAAATGGTCATTTAGATTGTCTTCTTGAGATGATTGAACTACTGAAGAGGTCAGTAATCAATGTTTAAAAAAAGTACAAATCTAAGTTAACAGAATTGTATCCGAAAATAGTTAATCAAACTATTTGCAGCACAAACCATCATATCTTCCACCGGACAGGAAGTGAGGTCAGTGACCTGGCCAGTTGAAGGTTATAAACAGGGCCCAGAGTATTTCCTGGAAAACTCCTGGCCCTATGTATATAATCTCCCATGACAACAGAACAGGCATAAAGGTCTAATCGGTCTTAGTCTGGTCTGCTAGACTGACTGCTGGGTAGGCAGGGCTAAATCCAATTCAATAAACTATTATCCCAAAATGTTACGTGGCAGTGCAGACAACATAGAATATATACATAACCAACAAGACAGACTCTTAAACAACCACAGACATACTGGTCTAAATCGAGTGGACTCCTAGCATCCACACAGAGGACCCAGAACATTCCACAGACCTATGGGCCCAGCACGACACAGAATTAAACCTCTGCCTCAGTAAATCTCCTCAAAATTCAGAGGCTTAATTCTGTGGACCAACGGCTGACCTGGACGGACTCAGACATGACTTAAACCTTATGTGATGGAGAGATTATCAAAGAGATCAGACGAGTGATCCATCTCAGTCTGCTTGAATTCCTCTATCCATTTCTAAAATCTATTTATCCCTTTTACGTTGTTACTTAACTATTATATAATATGACAAGAACAACAATATTTCAACCTTTTCCTTGATGTGCAATCTAGAGGCCTGATGCCTGTTCATTCTGAATGTGGGGACAGTGAGCAGTACTTATAGTTGCTAGTATTGAAATGCTAGTTGTGCTACAACAAAATGGCTGGTGGTGCTGCTGAGTGAGTGTGGGTGGGGACAGTACTTACAGTAACTAGCATAATGCTAGTTGGTGTGTACTGTATGTTACAGGGGGCAGTACTTACCGAGCATACGAATGTACAGAGCAGTCTGATCTGAGCTGTCATACGAGATGGCCCCTCGTCTCTGAAGGAGAGGAAAGACAACAAAAAAACATTTGTGTCCAAGACATTGGTAAATCAGAAGAGCACCAGAGAAATATGCAACGATGTCAAACACTTGGATAATACTGGTGGTGCTGGCCTTCCGTCTACTAAAGTCATCTGGGTTCAACCATCCATTTAATTCCGCTGAGGACTGTTATGCTGCTGAATGGTTGGGTTCAACTGATAGACTTTTCACACAAGGTGCGTCGTCTTTGTGATGGTACACACACACACTCCATCTATTTATCAGCTAGTGTGAGAAACATGCATGCTGCGTAAGCACACGCAAACACTCACACGGAGCGTGTGCGAGCGCGTGTGTACACATGACATATGCACGGTGCGTGTAGCGAGAGAGCTGGTGGGATATGGTGTGGGAAGCTCTGTACTACATGTAGGGGGAACATACTGCTCCAGACAGACTGGGTTGAGATGTCCATCTGGTAAAACCTAAGAGTTAATCACACCTCATTTCCCCAGTAATAGGCTCCTTGTTACCGTGACGATAGAGCAAAGCTGCTTGCTGATTAGGACAGCAGCAGACGACACACTCTCCCACGACACTCTAGGCTTACCGAGCACGCAGGACAGAAAGAGAGGGGGGGGGGGGGGGACAGTGGCAGCGAGACAACCACACACATGGAAAAAGTTAGGCAAACCCACTGTCCGACAGACCAGGCATTCCTTCTGGCTGGTACTGAGTGGTAAGAGCATTCATACAGCCAAGAGGAGGGTAGAAGCATTCATACAGCCAAGAGGGAGGGTAAGAGCATTCATACAGCCAAGAGGGAGGGTAAGAGCATTCATACAGCCAAGAGGGAGGTAAGAGCATTCATACAGCCAAGAGGAGGGTAAGAGCATTCATACAGCCAAGAGGGAGGGTAAGAGCATTCATACAGCCAAGAGGAGGGTAAGAGCATTCATACAGCCAAGAGGGAGGTAAGAGCATTCATACAGCCAAGAGGGAGGGTAAGAGCATTCATACAGCCAAGAGGGAGGGTAAGAGCATTCATACAGCCAAGAGGGAGGGTAAGAGTATTCATACAGCCAAGTCAAACATGGTTTAAAAAATGCAGACAAACATAGACCTAGGACAATACTAGAGCGTGATATATCTATCTATCTACCTAGTAGGTGTACACTGGTGCCTGGCCCTAATCAGCAGGTTGCAGTAACAGAGGATCTAACCAGGGGATATCCTCAACCTGCAGACAGATGCTCAGGCCTGTACACGGCCTTGGCTCACCTCCCCTTGCACCACACACACGATCCAGAGGGGAGGGTGGTGTCTCCAGAGCTAGTTCCCCCACAAGACTCCCCCTCCCTGGGCTGAGCTTGGCTCTCCCAGGCTCTCCTCCCCTCCAGCCAGGGTGTCCCCAGATGGCACATCACTCAGGCCCGTGACGTCAATCGGCTCAGCCTCATTTGCATTCATGATACTTTACCCATTTTCATTCCCTCACTCAGTTTATTTCTCTCGCTCATCCCCGCTGGGCTCCACTCTCGAATGAAAAACAAAACGCTTTGAAGCCATATTCTCACAATGCAGTGGAGAGGCCGTTAAAACAGCAATTTATTGATGCTTACGGGTGTCAACTGAAGGTGACAGAATTATTATAAACAAAATGTTTAAGCAGGTTGTTATGGCCTAGTACCATTGGGATTGATCACATCTGAAAAACAGTCCAGAGTTATGGTGACCAGTTTAACAACAACTGTCTCACACACACATCCAACTGTAACCACTTAGAAACCCAGATAAGGATCAGGGTTCGTCTCCACCAAACTGTCGTCACAGACACCCTCTCTCTCTGGGTGTGTCCATCTCCCTCTGACCCTAAGTGTCCTCTAAGTCTAAGCTCCCATGACGGCGACGGCCAATCCAAGATCATATTTGACCGGCTTGCAAACAGGCTTGTGGTGCAGTATTTTACTGTCAACACACTGCTGTGTTTACACACAGCACCACCACTTAGCGTGTGAGTAATATCCACCTTGTGTGCGTGGGCGGGGGGGATAAACAGACAGGCATAACCATAAGCAGAAAGACCCCAAACTACTGCATATACCCTTTTCAAACACACAGACACACCCCCCTTTGGCTGACAGCTATTGCTGGCGTGTCTGATCTGGCCTGTACCGTCACTCATCACTTCAGTGTCAGTTAGCAGCCAACTGGCAGGATTACCAGGTCCCCCTCAGGCAACTTCTCCAAGATAGTCAGAGGTCAGACTGGACTGAGGCATCAACCTCGGGCCATGTGAAAGGAAAGGGGGATACCTAGTCAGTTGCCCAACAATGCATTCAACTTAATTGAGTCTTCCACATTTAACCCAACCCCTCTGAATCAGAGGTGTGGAGGGCTGCCTGTGAAACCATAGAGATCAGGTTAGTATCTGTAGTTTGTTCAGTTTTACACAAGTAAATGACAAACAAAAAGGTGTGTCCTAAACCTTCCTTTAGTCTGAGGGAACAGTTTAAGTAAAACAAAATGTTTTTAGATGGAATTCAAGTGCACCGCATCTCAACACTTTTTCAGCATCGAGTTTGATCATGTGTAGCCTAGTTGACACTACTGTAGGTGTACTTGAAGCTAAATCTAAACCCAACCAGACAGCTCTACAGAGCAAACCCTGTGAATGATCATTGATGCCAAGTCTAGCAGCTCCAGGCCTTTAAAGTGGTGTTAAGCAGAGCCTGGTCAAAGCTCATCCACCCACACTTCCCTGTTTTAGCTCCAGGGCAATGTCACTTAAAATGTATGCCAAGCAAAAACCATTGATTTCAAAGTTTAACAAAACCATACAACTCATGAACAAGGACTACTTTTATTAATTTACACTGACGATTTTACAAAAACACATTTACTGGAAGAGCTGTGCAGATGCAAAATTTGGTAACAGAATTTCTGTAGAATCTTTGTGTCCGTGCTTTCCAGAAACTCTTAGAATATCTGTTCCAAATGAAGATTCAACAATGTTTGCAGAAATAAAATGGGGTGTCAGCTATGACGTACACACTGACTTTGAAACTCTATTTCAATAACCAAAAGAGTTAAGTGATTTACACCCGTTACCTGAATTTAATCTTGGGTCCCTGATCTGTACTACACAGGAATGTATAATTATGGATATGAATGTCATTAGCTTCATCGTGATGTATCCTAAATTAGGTACACAAAAAAAAGGTATAAATATGCAAGATCCTCTTCTGCATATTTGGGTATCATTCTCCACACTGGCTAATTGTTTTAATGAACTCTGTCCCCAAACAAGACCAAATTTGGGTCATCCGGACCGGAAACAAATCTGAACCAATCATAGTCATCTATGTTTCACAAGTTTGGACAACAAAGTACAGCACATTAGTGTACTCAACTTGTGTGCTCTGAACACTACTCTGAGCTGTACTGTCCAAACTTGTGAACCAAACTGTGGTTTGTGACTACTACGATTTCCCATTGTAGCCAATTCAAATTGCAGAAATTCCATTACCCATTTTTTTTTTACCAGAATTTATTTTATTCACAAACAAAATTGATATCAGTAAAAACACTAACTAATTGATAGCTCTACCTTTCCTTGTTACTTCTGTGAACTTTCATTATTCTCCCTCACGAGGGAGAGAAATTAGAAAATATCTTAAAAGATGTGGGTTTTTGGTAACGGAACTTCAAAGCACAAGGAAATGTTTCATAGAAATCCCCCACAAAAAGTTGATATTAGTTGGAAGGGGTCTTTTACATCAAAACACAATGTTGAAGTATTCTAATACCTTTTAAGACCCCTTTGATCAGAAATCAAAGCCTTCGCTTATTACACATTTTTAGGATGGAACATGTATGCGCCTTCCTTTCTCAAAAATAGACTCTTGGCTTTCATTTGACACCCAATGTAATATGCTCCTATAAAACTTCACTTTGGTGCTCATTGGTCCTTTCACATTGAAATGACCCCCAGCGATAAAACTAGACTTCCTCACGCTGTCAGTGGTAAAAACACTGGGTACTAGCTGAGAACAGCCCATAGACGGCATACAAACACTGGGTACTAGCTGAGAACAGCCCATAACGCATAAAAACACTGGTTCTAGCTGAGAACAGCCCATAGACGGCATAAAAAACACTGGGTCTAGCTGAGAACAGCCCATGACGCAGAAAAACACGGGTTCTAGCTGAAAACAGCCCATAGACGGCATAAAAACACTGGGTACTAGCTGAAACAGCCCATAGACGGCATAAAAACACGGGTTCTAGCTGAGAACAGCCCATAGACGCATAAAAAACACTGGGTACTAGCTGAGAACACCCATAGACGCAAAAACACTGGTTCTAGCTGAGAACAGCCCATAGACGGCATTAAAACACTGGGTTACTAGCTGAGAACAGCCCATAGACGGCATAAAAACACTGGGTACTAGCTGAGAACAGCCCATAGACGGCATAAAAACACTGGGGTCTAGCTGAACAGCCCATAGACGGCATAAAAAACACTGGGTACTAGCTGAGAACAGCCCATAGACGGCATAAAAACACTGGTTCTAGCTGAGAACAGCCCATAGACGGCATAAAAACACTGGGTTACTAGCTGAGAACAACCCATAGACGGCATAAAAACACTGGGTCTAGCTGAGAACAGCCCATAGACGGCATAAAACACTGGTTCTAGCTGAGAACAGCCCATAGACGGCATAAAAACACTGGTTCTAGCTGAGAACAGCCATAGACGGCATAAAAACAAACTGGGTTCTAGCTAGAACAGCCCATAGACGGCATAAAAACACTGGGTTCTAGCTGAGAACAGCCCATAGACGGCATAAAAACACTGTACTAGCGAGAACAGCCCATAGACGGCATAAAAACATGGGTTCTAGCTGAGAACAGCCCATAGACGGCATAAAAACACTGGGTCTAGCTGAGAACAGCCCATAGACGGCATAAAACACTGGGTCTAGCTGAGAACAGCCCATAGACGCATAAAAACACTGGGTCTAGCTGAGAACAGCCCATAGACGCATAAAACACGGGTTCTAGCTGAGAACAGCCCATAGACGGCATAAAAACACTGGGTCTAGCTGAGAACAGCCCATAGACGCATAAAAACACTGGGTCTACTGAGAACAGCCCATAGACGGCATAAAAACACTGGGTTCTAGCTGAGAACAGCCCATAGACGGCATAAAACACATGGTTCTAGCTGAGAACAGCCCATAGACGGCATAAAAAACACTGGGTTCTAGCTGAGAACAGCCATAGACGCATAAAAACACTGGTTCTAGCTGAGAACAGCCCATAGACGGCATAAAAACACTGGGTTCTAGCTGAGAACAGCCCATAGACGGCATAAAACACTGGGTTCTAGCTGAGAACAGCCATAGACGCATAAAAACACTGGGTTCTAGCTGAGAACAGCCCATAGACGGCATAAAAACACTGGGTCTAGCTGAGAACAGCCCATAGACGCAAAAAAACACTGGGTTCGACTGAGAAACAGCCCATAGACGCATAAAAACACTGGGTACTAGCTGAGAACAGCCCATAGACGGCATAAAAACACTGGGTTCTAGCTGAGAACAGCCCATAGACGGCATACAAACACTGGGTACTAGCTAGGGCTGGGTGATATCGAATTAATATGTTTTAGCACGATGTTCCAAGAATCGAGGTTGTCTTTTTAGTCTCATCCCAGTCGCTCCTTGGTGCACCTTTCCACTCGCACAGGGACACCAAGCCTCTCCACCTGCCACTCACAACAATGACAAAAGATGATCTTCCTCTCTGACAACAAGCAGTTTCAACTCGCTATTTGCATTTATGGTTTGGTCCAACATATAAAAAGGCCAGCTTCCCGGAGACGCCTCTTCACTGTTGACGTTGAGACTGGTGTTTTGTGGGTACTATTTAATGAAGCTGCCAGTTTCTCAAACTACACACTAAATGTACTTGTCCTCTTGCTCAGTAGTGCACTGGGGCCTCCAACTCCTCTATTCTGGTTAGAGACCGTTTGTGCTGTTCTGTGAAGGGAGTAGTACACAGCGTTGTACAAGATCTTCAGTTTCTTACATTGAATAGCCTTCATTTCCCAGAACAAGAATAGACTGACGAGTTTCAGAAGAAAGGTCTTTGTTTCTGGCCATTTAGAGCTTGTAATTGAATCCACAAATGCTGATGCTCCAGATACTCAAGTCTGAAGGCCAGTTTTATTGCTTCTTTAAAATCAGAGCAACAGTTTTCAGCTGTACTAACATAATTGCAAAATGTTTTTCTAATGATCAATTAGCCTTTTAAAAATAATAAACTCGGATTAGCTAACACAACGTGCCATTGGAACACAGGAGTGATGGTTGCTGATACAGTGGGGAGAACAAGTATTTGATACACTGCCGATTTTGCAAGTTTTCCTACTTACAAAGCATGTAGAGGTCTGTAATTTTTATCATAGGTACACTTCAACTGTGAGAGACGGAATCTAAAACAAAAATCCAGAAAATCACATTGTATGATTTTTAAGTAATTAATTTGCATTTTATTGCATGACATAAGTATTTGATACATCAGAAAAGCAG
>NC_036867.1:2104650-2127114 GCF_002910315.2 Salvelinus sp. IW2-2015
CAATTACAGAGATCATACGTTTCCTGTAGTTCTTGACCAGGTTTGCACACACTGCAGCAGGGATTTTGGCCCACTCCTCCATACAGACCTTCTCCAATCCTTCAGGTTTCGGGGCTGTCGCTGGGCAATACGGACTTTCAGCTCCCTCCAAAGATTTTCTATTGGGTTCAGGTCTGGAGACTGGTAGGCCACTCCAGGACCTTGAGATGCTTCTTCGGAGCCACTCCTTAGTTGCCCTGGCTGTGTGTTTTGGGTCGTTGTCATGCTGGAAGAACCAGCCACGACCCATCTTCAATGCTCTTACTGAGGAAGGAGGTTGTTGGCCAAGATCTCGCGATACATGGCCCCATCCATCCTCCCTCAATACGGTGCAGTCGTCCTGTCCCCTTTGCAGAAAAGCATCCCCAAAGAATGATGTTTCCACCTCCATGCTTCACGGTTGGGATGGTGTTCTTGGGTTGTACTCATCTTCTTCTTCCTCCAAACACGGCGAGTGGAGTTTAGACCAAAAAGCTATATTTTTGTCTCATCAGACCACATGACCTTCTCCCATTCCTCCTCTGGATCATCCAGATGGTCATTGGCAAACTTCAGACGGGCCTGGACATGCGCTGGCTTGAGCAGGGGGATCTTGCGTGCGCTGCAGGATTTTAACCATGACGGCATGGTGTGTTTACTAATGGTTTTTCTTTGAGACTGTGGTCCCAGCTCTCTTCAGGTCATTGACCAGATCCTGCCGTGTAGTTCTGGGCTGATCCCTCACCTTCTCTGATCATTGATGCCCCACGAGGTGAGATCTTGCATGGAGCCCCAGACCAGGGTGATTGACCGTCATCTTGAACTTCTTCCATTTTCTAATAATTGCGCCAACAGTTGTTGCCTCTCACCAAGCTGCTTGCCTATTGTCCTGTAGCCATCCCAGCCATGTGCAGGTCTACAATTGTATCCCTGATGTCCTTACACAGCTCTCTGGTCTTGGCCATTGTGGAGAGGTTGGAGTCTGTTTGCACACAAAGGTTTCTGTACCAAATATTAAGTTCTGCTTTTCTGATGTATCAAATACTTATGTCATGCAATAAAATGCAAATTATTTACTTAAAAATCATACAATGTGATTTTCTGGATTTTTGTTTTAGATTCCGTCTCTCACAGTTGAAGTGTACCTATGATAAAAATTACAGACCTCTACATGCTTTGTAAGTAGGAAAACCTGCAAAATCGGCAGTGTATCAAATACTTGTTCTCCCCACTGTATTGGGCCTCTGTTTGCCTATGTAGATATTCTATTAAATATCAGCCGTTTCCAGCTACAATATCTACACTGCATGTGATCAATTTGATGTTAATTTAAAATGGACAAAAAAAGTGCTTTTCTTTCAAAAACAAGGACATTTCTAAGTGACCCCAAACTTTTGAACGGTAATGCATTTCACTGTACAGCCTTACCTATGGATCGTGGATCAATGACATGGGGTATCAATCTACTCAGTGACACCGAGAACGTTAGCGTCGTAGCTCTTATTGCAGGACTCTGAAACTACTGAATTGAGCCACAATTTATTGTCAACCTGTGTATTGAACACTATTCCTGAGAAAAAAACAATACTGTGTGGATGTCGGAGTCTGATAACGCAGAGGGTATCGAGTAGACTGTTAGCCCATTTCATTGATCCCCAATCCTTAGGTAAAGCTGTACAGTGCATTATGAACAATAGGCTGACTGGGGAGGGGATTTCACACAGTCACGCGATAAGCTACAATGCTAATATTTGCGTAAACTCTTCAGTTGTGTTCTGTGGGTGTCACCAAGTAGACTGATACCCCATTTCTTTGTGTCACATTCCAACCTTGTTTAACATTATCTAGTCTAAATATGGCATGATTCCACCAATTGTAACCTTCTGCATCACCTTTAAAAAAACAAGAGGTACTTTTATTTTGAAGGCAAACCACAAATTCCACTATTGTGCCCAATCCTTATTGTGGCTAGCTTCACAACATAACTCGGTCATGTCGAGCCTCACTAGCCAGATGAAGCTAGCTGGCTGTTTATAACGTTAGCTTTGGGCAACAGGGTTAAGTAGCTGGCTAGCTATTTGTCATGAACTGAATTTTAATAGGTGAACAACAATACTTACAAGGATTCCTAAATCATTGCTAAGAATAGTTTAAATGACTGCAGTTTCTACTGGTCATTGTTTTCAGGCTGGTTGTATTGGTGCTAGCTAGGTGCTAAAGCTAGCTACCTCAGAAGTTGCGGTCAAATAAATAATGCTTTATTACCGGCGCGGTATTGTAAACACATCGTTCGTGGCCGGTGTTTGCAGACTTTTTTGTACAGCACTACTGATAGTGGTTGCGCTTGGCTTGCACGTGCAAATTCAGAACACACATTCTATAATAGAACGGTGTTATTTGACGTGTCAAATTAAAAGCTTATTTAACGTGTCAAATAGTGTTATTTGACTTGCAAAGACCCAAACAGCGTGCCATAGTATGTCGTGAAGTTAATAGCAGTGACGCTATTACTGTAACTCCGGTAGGGCAACATCTGAACAATAGCGCACTTGGTAACGTTAGTGTGTACCGATGCTCAACCAGTCGCGAAAGACAACATCACCCATGACAGAGAACGGTTGATTGTCAAGGGCAATGAATTCCATTATCGTGGCATTAATGGATTTCGCCTTTGAGTTGTCTCACTGAAATTCTTACTCTTTCCACACAGCAGACATTATGGGCTAGGTTAGGAATGCTGTGTTGCAGGTGTAGCGCAACATTTTACGTGGCGTCATTTTACGTGGCCTGCTGGAGGTCATTTTGCAGGGCTCTGGCAGTGCACCACCTTGCACAAAGGCGGAGGTAGCGGTCCTGCTGCTGGGTTGTTGCCCTCCTACGGCCTCCTCCACGTCTCCTGATGTACTGGCCTGTCTCCTGGTAGCGCCTCCATGCTCTGGACACTACGCTGACAGACACAGCAAACCTTTTTGCCACAGCTCGCATTGATGTGCTATCCTGGATGAACTGCACTACCTGAGCCACTTGTGTGGGTTGTAGACTCCGTTTCATGCTACCACTAGAGTGAGAGCACCGCCAGCATTCAAAAGTGACCAAAACATCATAGGAACTGAGAAGTGGTCTGTGGTCACCACCTGCAGAATCACTCCTTTTTTGGGGGTGTCTTGCTAATTGCCTATAAATTTCCACCTTTTGTCTATTCCATTTGCACAACAGCATGTGAAATGTATTGTCAATCAGTGTTGCTTCCTAAGTGGACAGTTTGATTTCACAGAAGTGTGATTGACTTGGAGTTACATTGTGTTGTTTAAGTGTTCCCTTTATTTTTTTGAGCAGTGTATCATGCATCCCTACATATCCACACCAGAAGTCATGGATTACAGACAACATCCGCACCGAGCTAAAGCTGCCGCTTTTAAGGAGCGGGACACAATTTTATTTATCTGCATACGCCCTCAAACAGGGAAAGCATCACAGGACCAAGAGAGTCCTGTTACACAAGCTCTGACGCTCATTGGATGTGGCAGGGCTTGCAAACTATCATGAATTACAAAGGGAAAACAAGCCACGAGCTGTCCAGTGGCGTGAGCCTATTATACAAGCTGTGTCTTCACTGACATTTTTCAACCTCTCCCTGACCCAGTCTGTAATATGTACATGTTTCAAGCAAACCACCATAGTCCCAGTGCCCAAGAACACCAAGGTAACCTGTCTAAATGACTATTCCCCCCCAGTAAAAACCCAGTTTGGGTTTATACTTTACCATATAATGGTATTTCAATGTCTGGTTTGTTAAATATGATACACCATGTGTAATATCCATTTTTATAATTTAATCCTCTACTTGAGTTCACTCACTCACCACAGAACTAGCCCCGCCACGCAAAGAGCGCATTTGTTGTTGCTCGACCACGAAAAACTTGCGTTCAGTCTGCATGGTCAATGTAGCATATGCAACAATGTTGATAAGGATGCGGTTTCTACTTTGTGTCTTAATACAAGTTGCTGCTAAATTGTGTTATCTGCTAATGCTAAATTGCTAGCTAATAAAATGTACTGAGTCAGAACAAACGTAGCTAGCTATACAGCCCGATACCAGTGTTGGTGTAGGCCTAAAATCAGCATGTTTGTGTAACAGTAACGTCTAAACCAAAAGATGATTAGGCGATGCATGAATATGTTAGCTACATGAAGTAACTAAGAGAAAAAATTTAATGTAGCCACAGATCATAAGGTCCCCTAGGAAACATTGACCAACAATTTGGTTCCTACCTTGTAGGATAACTCCTCCCTGGCATTTTCATTCATTGTCCTGTCAAACATTTATTCAAAGTGCCCACTATTATATTGTAACTATAGAATTCTAATCATTCCATTTCCATGATTCCAACAGTTCACCCAAATGTATTATGATTTGACTTGTGATTTAAATCAATTGTAACATTTAGTTAAAAATAAGGTCTAGATTGTTTGCCAATATCACGCAGCCCGACAAACAGTATAAACCAATCAGAATGGAGACGACCCATTGAAATCACTTAGAATGTATGTGTTGCCACCCTAGGGTCACACTACTCATTGTATTATTCAAATACATAAAATACCGTAACAAATTCAAAAAAAATTGTGATATGATACTTTTGCAAATATCACCCAGCCCTACCTAGATGTACATAGTTGTTTTTTGGGAAAAAGCAACAGGACCCCCCCCCCCCCGGCCCAACCCTGTCAACAATCTTAAGCTTTTCAATGAATTTGAATATTTGTAGCTACTTAAGTTAATACCCGCAGCCAACTTGTGCAATAGGTTAAGACATAAAGCATTAAGTCCCATTATGAAGCTTACCGTAGTTCCCCAGACCAGATGAGCTAGTCACGTGTTTGGAAATAGCGCAACGGAAGAAAGCAGGAGCTAGCGAGTCCATAGAGTTCTATATCCATCAGCAAGTCTGTTGTGCCGTGCACATGTGGTGAAGAAGAAAATTCTCATCCAGAAGCGGCGCTCCTAGTGGCCGGGGACTTGAATGCTGTTCATTGAATACAGCTCAGCATTCAACACCATAGTGCCCACAAAACTCATCACTAAGCTAAGGACCCCGGGACTAAACACCTCCCTCTCTAATTGGTTCCTGGACTTCCTGACGGGCCACCCCAGGTGGTAAGGGTAGGTAACAACCCATCTGCCATGCTGATCGTCAACACAGGGGCGCTCAGTGGTGTGGCATTAGTCCCCTCCTGTACTCCCCATTCACCCACCACTGCGTGGCCAAGCACGACTCCAACACCATCATTAAGTTCTGACAACACAACAGTGGTAGGCCTGATCACCGAAACAGCCTATAGGGAGAGGGTCAGAGACCTGGCAGTGTGGTGCCAGGACAACAACCTCTCCCTCAACGTGAGCAAGACAAAGGAGATGATTGTGGACGACAGGAAAAGGGAGAGCCGAACACGCCCCCATTCGCATCGACAGGGCTGTAGTGGAGCGAGTCAAGAGTTAAGTTCCTTGGTGTCCACATCAACTAACACGGTCCAAACACACCTAATCATGAGTGCACGACAACACCTTTTCCCACCCTCAGGAGTAGAGGTCGACCGATTATGATTTGTCAACGCCGATACTTGGAGGACCAAAAAAAGCCGATACCGATTAAATCGGCCGATTTATTTTACAATTAATTGGTAATAATGACAATACTGAATGAACATTTATTTTAACTTAATATAATGCATCAATAAAATCAATTTAGCCTCAAATAAATAATGAAACATGTTCAATTTGGTTTAAATAATGCAAAAACAAAGTGTTGGAGAAGAAAGTAAAAGTGCAATATGTGCCATGTAAGAAAGCTAACGTTTAAGTTCCTTGCTCAGAACATGAGAACATATGAAAGCTGGTGGTTCCTTTTAACATGAGTCTTCAATATTCCCAGGTAAGAAGTTTTAGGTTGTAGTTATAAAAATTATAGGACTATTTCTCTCTATACCATTTGTATTTCATATACCCTTGACTATTGGATGTTCTTATAGGCACTTTAGTATTGCCAGTTTAACAGTATAGCTTCCGTCCCTCTACTCGCCCCGAACCAGGAACACGTCGACAAGTCTCAGAGCAAGGGGAACAACTACTCCAAGTCTCAGAGCGAGTGACGTTTGAAACGCTATTAGCGCACACCCCGCTAACTAGCTAGCCATTTCACATCGGTTACACCAGCCTAATCTCGGGAGTTGATAGGCTTGAAGTCAAACAGCTCAATGCTTGAAGCATTGTGAAGAGCTGCTGGCAAAAACGAAGGAAAGTGCTGTTTGAATGAATGCTTACGAGCCTGCTGGTGCCTACTACCGCTCAGTCAGACTGCTCTATCAAATCATAGACTTAATTATAACACAGAAATACGAGCCTTAGGTCATTAATATAGTCGAATCCGGAAACTATCATCTCGAAAACAAAACATTTATTCTTTCAGTGAAATACGGAACCGTTCCGTATTTTATCTAACGGGTGGCATCCATAAGTCTACATATTCCTGTTACATTGCACAACCTTCAATGTTATGTCATAATTACGTAAAATTCTGACAAAGTAGTTCGCAACGAGCCAGGCGGCCCAAACTGTTGCATATACCCTGACTCTGCGTGCAATGAACGCAAGAGAAGTGACACAATTTCACCTGGTTAATATTGCCTGCTAACCTGTATTTCTTTTAGCTAAATATGCAGGTTTAGAAACATATACTTCTGTGTATTGATTTTAAGAAAGGCATTGATGTTTATGGTTAGGTACAGTCGTGCAACGATTGTGCTTTTTTCGCAAATGCGCTTTTGTTAAATCATCCCCCGTTTGGCGAAGTTGGCTGTCTTTGTTAGTAAGAAATAGTCTCACAGTTCGCAACGAGCCAGGCGCCCCAAACTGCTGCATATACCCCGACTCTGTTGCAAGAGAAGTGACACCATTTCCCTAGTTTATAGAAATTCATTTTAGCAGGCAATATCAACTAAATATGCAGGTTTAAAAATATATACTTGTGTATTAATTTTAAGAAAGGCATTAATGTTTATGGTTAGGTACACGTTGGAGCAACGACAGTCCTTTTTCGCAAATGCGCACCGATTATATGCAACGCAGGACACGCTAGATAAACTAGTAATATCAACCATGTGTAGTTAACTAGTGATTATGATTGATTGTTTTTTATAAGATAAGTTTAATGCTAGCTAGCAACTTACCTTGGCTTCTTACTGCATTCGCGTAACAGGCAGGCTCCTCGTGGAGTGCAATGTAAAGCAGGTGGTTAGAGCGTTGGACTAGTTAACTGTAAGGTTGCAAGATTGAATCCCCGAGCTGACAAGGTAAAAATCTGACGTTCTGCCCCTGAACAAGGCAGTTAACCCACCGTTCCTAGGCAGTCATTGAAAATAAGAATGTGTTCTTAACTGACTTGCCTAGTTAAATAAAGGTGTAAAAAATTGTTGTTTGTTATGAAAACAGCCCTAATTAAATCGGCCATTTCGATTAATCGGTCAACCTCCACTCAGGAGACTAGGGTAGTGCGTACGGCCCAGTACGTCACTGGGGCCAAGCTTCCTGCCATCCAGGACCTACAGTACCAGTCAAAAGTTGACACACCTACTCATTCCAGGGTTTCTTTATTTTTACAATTGTCTACATTGTAGAATAATAGTGAAGACAAAACTATGAAATAACAGAATCATAACCAAAATAAATAAATAATAATTATGAGATTCTCCAAAGTAGCCACCCTTTGCCTTGATGACTGCCAAGCTCTCTCAACCAGCTTCATGAGGTAGTCACCTGGAATGCATTACAATTAACAGGTGTGCCTTGTTAAAAGTTCATTTGTGGAATGTCTTTCCTTCTTAAGCCAATCAGTTGTGTTGTGACAAGGTAGGGGTGGTATACAGAAGATGGTCTTTTATGAAATAGGGCTAAGTCCATATTATGGCAAGAACAGCTCAAATAAGCAAATAAGCAAAGAAAAAAAGAAAAAGGAATGATGGACAGTTTATTTAAGACATAAAGGTCAGTCAGTGCGGAACATTAAGAACTTTGAAACTTTCTACAAGTGTAGTTGCAAAAACCATCAAGCGCTATGATGAAACTGGCTCTCAGGAGGACCGCCACAGGAAAGGAAGACCCAGAGTTACCTCTGCTGCAGATGATAAATTCATTAGAGTTACCAGCCTCAGAAATTGCAGAGTTCAAGTCACATCAACTGTTCAGAGGAGACTGCGTGAATCAGGCCTTCATGGTCAAATTTCTGCAAAGAAACCACTACTAAAAGGACACCAATAAGAGACTTTCTTGGGCTACGAAACATGAGCAATTAACATTAGACCGGTGGAAATCTGTCCTTTGGTCTGATGAGTCCAAATTTGAGATTATTGGTTCTAACCGCCGTGTCTGTGAGACGCAGAGTAGGTGAACGGATGACCTCCGCAATGTGTGGTTCCCACCATGAAGGTGGTGTGATGGTGCTTGCTGGTGACACGGTCAGTGATTCATTTAGAATTCAAGGCACACTTAACCAGCATGTCTACCACAGCATTTTACAGCGAAACGCCATCCCATCTGGTTTGCGCTTGGTGGGACTATCATTTGTTTTTCAACAGGACAGTGACCCAACACACCTCCAGGCTGTATAAGGGTTATTTGACCAAGAAGGAGAGTAATGAGTCCTGCATCAGATGACCTGGCCTCCACAATCACGCGAACTCAACCCAATTGAAATGGTTTGGGATGAGTCGGACTGCAGAGTGAAGGAAAAGCAACCAACAAGTGCTCAGCATATGTGGGAACTCCTTCAAGACTGTTGGAAAGCATTCCAGGTGAAGCTGGTTGAGAGAATGACAAGAGTGTGCAAAGCTGCCAAGGCAAAGGGTGGTTACTTTGAAGAATCTGAAATATATTTTGATTGGTTCAACACTTTTTGGTTGCTACATGATTCCATGTGTTATGTCATAGTTGATGTCTTCACTATTATTCTACAATGTAGAAAATAGTAAAAATAAAGATAAACCCTTGAATGAGTAGGTGTATCCAAACTTAACTGGTACTGTATATACTAGGCAGTGTTAAAGGAAGGCCTCCCAAAAAATTGTCAAAGACTCCAGTCACCCAAGTCATAGACTTCTCTCTGCTACCACCTGGCAAGCTGTACCGGAGCACCAAGTCTAGGTCCAAAAGGCTCCTTAACAGCTTCTACCCCCAAGCTGATGAACAGCTAACAATATTTGCAATATTTTAGTCCAGCCCTAGCTGAGGTCAGTCCAGAGACAGACAGGACGTCAAACTATGGAGGAAGCCAGCAGTATGCCAATAAATTCTGGAATATCAGCCACAAACAGTGTCTGTAAACTGAGAGCTAAAAGCAGCTGGAGTCAGCAGAGCTTCATAAAGTGAAAACTTCCTCCTAAGAGTTATACCCTTGCGGTGCAATGCTGTAATACGCCATGGCACATTCCAGTAAGGCAATGCTAAAGCCATAAACCTGGACTTTACTGCAACGCAGGTTGCTGCATGTGTGTGCCAGCCACTACTTACACAAAGCCACAGATTGAGTCTACCTACTAACACTGGTTTATGGGGACACACTCCACTCCAGCACATACACACACACACTCCAGTGTCAGAGGTCATTAGGTGGGTTTAGAAGGGTTCGCTGGCCTGTGAAGGAGAGGTGCACTGAGTATCTGGGATCAGGTCATCCTACACAAACCCATTGTCAAAATAACTTTGATCAGTTTCTAGGCCATAGAGGCAGTTTCATGCTACTATAGGCCAGGTCATGGTGTTCCAGTAGAACACTTCCAGACCCATGGTGAGAGAGCACTGCAGACAGCAGTCAGACATAGTCAACCAGGGCTTTTTACTCTGGACAACGGTCACATTTGTATAGGGAGAGGTTTAGAATGGAGTTGTAAATGTGCTCTGTGTTGAGCCATATCAGAGATGGGGGGGGGGGGGGGGGGGGGGTGGGGGGGGGTTCATAGGCAGGAAGTGGCTCAGGCATTGAAACACCTGTAGTATGTGAAGTGAATCAAGGTAGAAATTGAATTATTCAAAACCTCCATTCCAACACTAATGTTTCTAGAATGTGTTAGTGTCAGTCAACTTAGTCTATACCTGGCCAAATACGAGAGACTTGTTGAGAACTGTATGGTTTGTTAAAGTCCTTTCTTTCCTACTATAAAGGAGCTCCTGAAGTTATGTCCTACACTCCTCCAGGGATAGATAGAGATGACTGTTAATTGAGTTTAGACCCATCTCAAACCTTTCCAGTTGAATGCCTTGATCAGGTGAGTACAGTATTTCACCAAAAGCTGACAAGGAACCACAAGCAGAAGAGTCATGTGAAGACAAATCTAATGGAAAAAAAGACAGTGCACAGACGGCGTACTAGTCCTTTAAGGTCTACTCATTCAGATAGCCTTCATGAGAATAGTCTGTCAGTGTGGCACGTCGGAGGTTACAGCCGTGTGGTTGTGAAAGAATAGCAGCAAGACTCTTAAGAGCTCCTTCAGCATTCTTACCACATCCTGAAACTACGTCAATCCAGCCACGCACACCACTACGTCAAAACCTTATCGCTTCAGTTAAGATCAACGCGCGTGCTCATGTGATCCCCTCCGCCTGCAGAAAAACAAGTGGTGCTATCTCGTCCTGTTGCGTAGCACGCTGGATCATATTTGCCAAATCTCCTTTTTCCTGTCGTAAATCAGCAAGGGACTAACCGCCGCAACTCATCAATACTGTGTTTCTGTTTACATATTGACTTTTATATCTCGGATACACACAACAAGACAAATGTCAGTTGGCTCTGTGGCCTGGCCTTATCAGTGGAGAGGTGTTTCAGTTATCAATCAATGCACCAGGCACATGGTACTGACAGCTGCACTCTTCCCTGCATTGGCCTGGCTCTCTGGATGTAAACACCAACTCAGGAGTCAGGTGAGGCTATCCTGCCTGTGTGTGTGTGTGTCACACACCCACTTCCTCTCAATGTTTGGTTGGCCACTCCGCCGTCGAGCCCAGAAATAAAAAAACTGGAAGCCCTACAGACAAACCAGTTGCGACCTTTGGCCATTGTCCTCTACTAGAGCATATTTTACACCCATCCACATGCAGACGGCGAGCACAAAAACACTTCTCTGATGTCATCTTTCTTAAACCCTACACTTTCACCCCCTGAAACTCCAGCCATCTGGGAGTTTGGTGGAGAGCCAAACCACTACCCTCTGGCACATGTTGAACCTGCTCCCTTAGTAAAGCTGGCTCTAGCCCGTCCCCTGTCCCCGCTTACACAAACACCAGGAAGCGAGCACACTGGAACCAGAACACAGCAGTGACCACAGAGGAAAATACTCACCCTTATGGCCACACAGAGGGAGAGAAACGATGTTTAGAGAGGGACAGTAGTCACTCCATGGCAAGTAGTGTGTGGGGGAAAAAAACTATAGCAAACACATCTCCATTCCATACCCTGGTGTCCAACTACAGTGGGAAAGTCTTCACTTTTGCACCCGTTCTCATCTGCTGCACAAACCAAAACCTGATGCAAATCATTGTTTAAAAAGAACCCCACTTAACACTACAAAGCCTGTGGCTCGTTGCAAGTGAGCCGTTTCTCCCAACAAAAGGGCCAAAATAATAATTTAAACACAGCCCACCAATTACAAATGAACTGTGGCACTCAAGAGAAACAAGGGGCAAACACGACCCAGGAGCACAATGGCTCCTACAGTGTGTTTGTACACAGTGCCCGTCTGATCTAGCGCCCTGCTGTCTACGGGTTTCGCATGGGTGCATAAAACTAGAACGAGCGTTCCCCGTTCAAAACAACGTGCCATAGTGCAACATGGCAGCCATTTGGAATATTCAATAAACTGATGATCATCGCATCAGAAAACTAAGCAGTACTTTATGCAATCTAGTAATACCAAATTCTATGCCAGGACATTGATAGCCTTTGACAGATAGGGGCTGTATATCTGTTGTTGAGTGGAGGGTAATGGTGTGGCTATTTGAAAGTAGACACAGGGGTGATTGTGATGTGGAGCAATGGGCTTGACAAAAGACTAATGATATCCCACCGAAGAGGGACGCGGCTCGCACACACAGATCTCACTGCCTGGTTAATGTGTTAAGTATACAATGGCATGTGAGCGTGGGACATGAGTTATTCACCCCTGATATCACATACAATTACTCTGTAGGATGGCTAACTATCAACTACCAAACATGAGTCGATGTCCTCATCATTTGGTGATTGTGTTAGGGTTATCAGTTCCCGCTCATATCATTATTGGTTTCCTTGCGCCAAAGTTTGCTTAACAAAATACTGTTACTCATGGGCCTACGCTACATTGCACAACTATGCCATGAATAGGCCTACTATACAACGTGATGAGAAATCAAGGAGTAGCCAATGTGGCTCACCTATTTAACGAGAGTCTGTTAAATGTGTCTAGACTGGAACACACTAGATCGAATACAAACAAAAGTATCCAGGCAGTACGTTCCTTGGCGCACAAAGTAACAAGTAGACAGCTGTTGCAACTAACACTTGAAGGCGTTGCAACAATTCAGACAATGTAGCTTAATAATACATTGAGTTGAAGAGTGACTGCATTTAACCACGTGAACATTTTTACTGATCATTTTGTAGTTTCAGCGTGACATTGCAAATTGATAGGCTACCACCTGCAGGATTCCCATAGCACTCATATGAATCTGAAAGAAGCGATCCAATAGTTAGTTATTAGGTAGTGCATGAGATGTCATCAAATTGATTATGTAGTGTCATTATGGAGAGCCGAGACAGTTCATTTGAAACCGATCCAGTTGAAGTAATGAGGCATTACCTGTGACAGCTGCCTTGGATCAGGAGCGCCGAAGAGAGACGAGCTGGAGCTGAAACTGATGGCTCCTCTCCGGCTGAGGACATGCTTAGGAACCGGCCTGTCTAGAGGCAAAACCGGCAGCTGATAACATACTTCCATTGAACAAAGTCAGAGTTGGATCCAGATTAAAAAAAACGAATAAAAACAAGTTAAAATGGGAAATGAATTGATCAAATGGAAAGTAAAATGCAGGAAAATAAGAGGGTTGATTGCAGAGCGGTATTCCTCCTTTATTGTGTGGAGGGAATCCGTTGTAATACTTCAGCAGTGAAGAAGGCTACTTATTTTTGTTCTAGGCGACTTTAAACTTGCCAAAATCTCCGTCATTAATACATTGTCTATTCCGCTAGTCTCGGTTGTTCCCATTCTATCCGGGGATTTTATTCATGCTGCTACTTAGCACCTTTTTCTACACAGATTTGGGCCCTCAAAGGACGAGGCCTCTATATTTTCTCTATCTTCATAAAAACGTTTCCTCATTGTCTTCTCAAAAACTCGTCTCAGACGTGCTTCGTCGTGATATGGCTCCGCATTGTCTCCAAATCAAAACAAAAAGGCAAGACCACTTCAAAAAAACAGCTACCGATGTACATCACTAGTGGTTGAAGTGAAAGGAATCATACGAGGAACATATTGGAGCAGTGGTTCGGTGATATTCATTCAAGATTTTCTGTGCGAGAAGAAACTATCAATATCTATATTTTTTTCCTCAATGCAAGCATAAATAGCACCGTGATTCACCACACATCGGTCTCACTCAATGCAGCACTGTGTGATTTCAAAAGAAAGTGGCTGGCTCAAGGGAAAACCCGACGTCCATCTCACCTAAACCCGTCGTCCGGGAAAAATATTGGCACATCAAGCAAAAATGTGAACCAAGGTAAATTGATTTCCTTTAACTACCTAGCTACCTTTCTAAACATGAGACTTCTCTCGAACACACCACCTGCCAGAGATGGAGCTGTTAGAGAGCGAACAAGACGCCCTTGTCCAACTTATCCAATTGCAGCATGGCTACCAGTGTCACATCTATAGTGATTGGACAATGGCGTAGATTTTGTTTGCAACAAGCCACACTATTGGCTACATGTCCAGGTCGATCCCCAATACCGATTTGAGCAGTCGTACACCGACGGCGCAGACCTCCACAAGGGTATTCCACCACAATGGGGTTTGCCCTAGAGAGGTCCACATCATTGCCTGTGATTACCTTTCTTGCATGAGTCACTCAGTTGTACTTGAGAAGTAGTACTCAACAGTTTTCAATGTGAGACTATGGTGGAATTTAGTGGAATACTCTTAAAAAATGTTTTATGATCTGTTAATAAAAGCTTTATGGTGTCTCATAGTTCACATTAATAATACAAATAATAATAGGCTACTTACTTGAAAAGTGACTTATTGACTACCCTACCTTCATTAATTATCTGAAAGGTTTTTATTGTTCCTAGACAGGTGTCGGGGTAGGAATAGTATTTGAACAGTCCCCCTATCAAATACACATATTATTATTCATGATATTCATTTGAGATCACAGTGAATGTCTGTCACACTCAGTAGGGAGGAGAATTCACAAATGTGAATGGAGAGAGAGAGAGAGGAGAGAGAGAGAGAGAGAGAGAGAGAGAGAGAGAGAGAGAGAGAGAGAGAGAGAGAGAGAGAGAGAGAGAGAGAGAGAGAGAGAGAGAGAGAGAGAGAGAGAGAGAGAGAAGAGAGAGAAGAGAGAGAGAGAGAGAGAGAGAGAGAGGAGAGAGAGAGAAGGATTCATACTACTCCTCCATCAATGTCAGGCTGACCTAACAACTAGTACCTGCAGTAAGTGGCTATTGTCCGGTGTGTCTCTATTGTCCGGTTGTGTGAGTAGTAGGCTAGATGTAAATAAGACCTTATTTTCAGGAAGTCAAGGAACACACCATTCCAGATTTCTCCCCTGAAAACACTGTTCTAAGAACCACTTCTATTTACATTCCAATTAGACCATTTTTTTGTTTCCTTATGTAGGAGAGCTGGGGGAAATCCTGAGCTGCACCATGGCAACAGTCAGGCTGAATGCCAGTTGAGGGGCATAATGAGTAGGGCTATCCCCCTCTCCTCGACTCCATCCTCCACTCTCCTTCTCTTCTACGGCACTCTGAATGCAATTCCACACAATCACACTCCCTGCCACGAGGTCCTGCATCTTTTCCAGGCAACCGAAGCAACATTGTGCCAAATCACTCCACCAGCCAGTCACTCACCTCAGCGAAGGCTAGGCACATGATAGTGGAACCCCATATTGCCCTTAGCCAAGGACAAGCCTATCTAGCCTCATTCGGTTGGATATCAACTGAGAATGACTGGGTTTAGCTGTGGTGGCTATTAAGCTGCATTTTTTTAGACATTTCTAAAAGTGTAATGGAGGTTGGTGTTTGATTTGGTAGGTTTACTAAATGTTTTCAACAAACCACTTGACCACTCTATAAAATTATGTGTGTGTGTGTGTGTGTGTGTGTGTGTGTGTGTGTGTGTGTGTGTGTGTGTGTGTGTGTGTGTGTGTGTGGTGTGGTGTGTGGTTGTGTGTGTGTGTGTGTGTGTGTGTGTGTGTGTGTGTGTGTGTGTGTGTGTGTGTGTGTGGTGTGTGTGTGTGTGGTGTGCGCGCACTCCCATGAGTGTGACTGTCTGTGGGAAAGGGTAGGAAAGCATTTCTTAATTAATTCCTCCTACGGTCTCTTTAAAGCACACACATATTGGTCCCTAGGTAGACATGCTTAGCCACACAAGTCAGTGTGCAAGCCCAGGAGACACGGAGTATAGAGAAGGGAGTCCAGGGACAGGTGAGCTGCTTACCTGCTGTTTCCCCAGGGGCCACAAGTATCTTCTTGCAGATCAGGAAGTAAACCGACAATAAAATGTGACTCCAATCTGTTGTTTTGTATGGACTTTCAACACCATAAACAATACATTACAACTGCGATATGCCATTCCTTGAAATAATCACTGGTTTGCAAACTTTACCCAATCTAAATTTATAAGATACAATATTACTATCATGATTCTAGTCTTTATATACATGGAGCTGAGGTGAATATAATGCATATTGGTTATGGTAAACTTTGTGTCCACTTGCAAACCCTTTTCGACCTACGTTTTTACCCCCTTGTCATGCCACTCTGTAAAATCTGCATGTATGTATCGCCATCTTGTGGAAGAAGAGTATTCAGGACAATACTTTTTTTCTACGTTTCTTCTATCTTCCACTAGGTGGTGGTCATCTGTCACTGAATGCAGAGGCTTTGTGAAACCCATGGTGTAATCCTATCAAGCCCACTAAAAAGATAGTAGACTAAAAAGCACAGCATTACTGTCAATATTTGACCTTATCTTTCACCCTCTCTCAGAAAGTCATCAATCTGTTGACACTACTACTATTCTACCCAGACACCTCAGTATCCTGCAGTATTTTTATTTTTATTTCACCTTTATTTAACCAGGTAGGCTAGTTGAGAACAAGTTCTCATTTGCAACTGCGACCTGGTATAGTAGTATAGTAGACCTACTTCCAACTCCCCTTTAAACCCCAACCCAACATCCAGCTAATCATGTTAGGGCCACTGGCAGCCGGGCCTGCTGAAACGTGAGCACAAAAAGTTAAAAGAGAACTAAAAGTTCTCTTAATTAAGTATTTTGAGCTCTGTTGTTTGGTGTTTACGTTCGTAGTCCATGTTAAAACAGTAAGGTGACAAGTTCTCTCATGTTGGTGGTCTCTGATGAATTTTGACAACATCTTTAGCGACTCTTAGACCGAATAGAGTGTTGGAGATAACATAGTGATAAAACAATTGAACGGTACAATCCCTGTGGAAAATTCTTTGTTACTATTTATAGCAGTTCTATCAATAATGAATAGAGATGCTGTGTGAACAGTATACCATTACTGATAGATCAGTGGATCAGCTGAACAACCACACAGTCAATATCAGGAATCATATGAAAATCATTGTGGTTGCTGTGTTGTCCAGGTAATGGTGAGAGAATATGTCGGAACAAAGGCAGCGTTCCCTGTCCACCTCAGGAGAGGCCCTATACTTAGTCCTGGGCCTCCAAAAGACCTGTACACTGGACGACATCAATAAGTCCTACAGGCACACGCACACACACACAACATACCACACACACACACACACATACACCACACACACATACACATACACACACACACATACACACACACACACACACACACACACACACACACACACACACACACACACACACACACACACACACACACACACACACACACCAATACACACTTTCACCTCACTTCTTGAGCTGTGTGCTTGGTTAAACCAGTGGGTGACCCACTTCAATATTTGGGCCGACCCATCAGGTGTTTCTATAGGACACACAATTTGGGGAGTCATTGGGCTAGTTAGTGAGTAACCAGACAAACAACAGACAACAGATAACCGTATGCCTCAATGGAGAAACTGAACTGCATATTACATCACTGACAGCAACCCTTTGAGCATGTTAACCCATATAAAAAGTTCCATCCATTTAACTCTAAATACTCTAAACACTGTTTTTGTTAGTATGCGAAGATCCTTTTCTCCACAGAAGCAGGTTATACATTGATCTGTGACCATGCAACATGTGCTGGAAAGCACAAACAAATGTCACGTAACAACCAAGTCTATGGAGGTCATGGGAATGATTTTAATGGGACGTTTTCAGGAGACAAAAAACAAGACTTTGTGAGTCAGACAGACACTCTGACTGACTGCCTAGAAGACCCTTTATAATCACAGACAGTTATTGTAGACAGCGCATGAATACAATATTTACTTCAAAAACTAAATATTAATACTACAGAACGAATGCACCCCTTGTTGTACTCAGGTCAGGGCTTATAAAAGATTCCTGTGTGTGTGTGTGTGTGTGTGTGTGTGTGTGTGGTGTGTGTGTGTGTGTGTGTGTGTGTGTGTGTGTGTGTGTGTGTGTGTGTGTGTTGTGTGTGTGTGTGTGTGTGTGTGTGTGTGTGTGTGTGTGTGTGTGTGTGTGTGTGTTGCGCGTGTGTGTGCCCCCCATATGCAAGGTGGGTGTAACCCGGAAGCTTGTCAGAACACGTTGGGAATAGATCTAGCATTATGGCTGCAGCCCCACTTCTATGTACCCACACAACAAATAGTGACCTGATCCTTACAATAAAAACAGAAGAAGAGACTTCCTACAACATGAAGAGCCTGCTGATAAAAACCTACTGTCTCCGTAACTCAACCTTATCTAGTTATTGTGTCATGACGTTAGTATGACAGGGGCCTTTGATGCTTACTCAAGATCAATTCACTCAGCTAAATCCAACCCTATCAATTTATTATTTGCAATGTAATCCGCATTTAATGTAGATTTTGTGTTATGATAACTATTTTAACCTACATACTGTAACCTACATTTCAATCAAAATATGACCTGTCAAGACCTCTTGCATACCTTGCCTTCTCTCTATTTCACCAATACATTTCCATTCGAAAGCACTCCGACACGTACAGTAGTAAGTCAAAATCTAGACTTATAATATGAATTAACTTCAGATGCATACAGGTGCCATCACAATTAGTCATTCTAATTAGTCTAATGAATTCACTTTCAGGAACCAACCAAATGGTTAGCTTTTAGCAGCCTTGTTTGTTTTTAAGAATAGTAATCATAGTGTATTTCCGATCCTGTGGCATCATGAAAATGAACAAGCAGACGTGTTTCGGAGCATCATCAAATGTTAATGACAAATTACAAATTACAGCAAAAAAGAGAGAGCGAGAAAAAAATGTTGTATGTAAAGCTGACTGTAGTTATATTTATTGTTGTATTAAAGCTGACTGTAAGTACATGTATTTTTTAGTAAAGCTGACTGTAGTTATATTTATTGTTGTATGTAAAGCTGACTGTAGTTACATGTATTGTTTTATGTAAAAGGCTGACTGTAGTTATATTTATTGTTGTATGTAAAGCTGACTGTAGTACATGTATTGTTTTATGTAAAGCTGACTTAGTTATATTATTGTTGTATGTAAAGCTGACTGTAGTACATGTATTTTTTAGTAAAGCTGACGTAGTATATTTATTGTTGTATGTAAAGCTGACTGTAGTTATATTTATTGTTGTATTGTAAAGCTGACTGTATTACATGATTGTTTTTATGTAAAGCTGACTGTAGTTACATGTATTGTTGTATGTAAAGCTGACTGTAGTTATATTTATTGTTGTATGCAAAGCTGACTGTAGTTACATGTATTGTTTTATGTAAGCTGATGTAGTTTATATTTATTGTTGTATGTAAGCTGACTGAGTTACATGTATTGTTTATGTAAACTGACTGTAGTTATATTTATTGTTATATGTAAAGCTGACTGTAGTTACATGTATTGTTTTATGTAAAGCTGACTGTAGTTATATTTATTGTTGTATGTAAAGCTGACTGTTAGTTACAGTATTTTTTATGTAAAGCTGACTGTAGTTATAATTTATTGTTGATGTTAAAGCTGACTGTAGTTACATGTATTGTTTTATGTAAAGCTGACTGTAGTGTAATTTATGTTGTATGTAAAGCTGACTGTAGTTATCATGATTGTTTTATGTAAAGCTGACTGTAGTTATATTTATTGTTGTATGTAAAGTGACTGTAGTTATATTTATTGTTGTATGTAAGCTGACTGTAGTTACATGTATTGTTTATGTAAAGCTGACTGTAGTTAACATGTATTGTTGATTAAAGCTGACTGTAGTTATATTTATTGTTGTCAGCATAAGCACTGACTGTATTACATGTATTGTTTTATGTAAAGCTGACTGTAGTTATATTTATTGTTGTATGTAAAGCTGACTGTAGTTACATGTATTGTTTTATTAAAGCTGACTGTAGTTATATTTATTGTTATATGTAAAGCTGACTGTAGTACATGTATTGTTGTATGTAAAGCTGATGTAGTTATATTTTTGCTGTATGCAAGCTGACTGTAGTACAATGTATTGTTTTATGTAAAGCTGACTGTAGTTATATTTATTGTTGTATGTAAAGCTGACTGTAGTTATATTTATTTTGTATGTAAAGCTGACTGTAGTTTATATTATTGTTATATGTAAAGCTGACTTGAGTTCAATTGTATTGTTGTATGTAAAGCGACTGTAGTTATTTTATTTGTATTAAAGCTGACTGTAGTTAGATTTATTGTTGTATGTAAAGCTGACGTAGTTATATTTATTGTTGTATGTAAAGCTGACTGTAGTTATATTTATGTATAGTAAAGCTGACTGTAGTTATATTTATTGTTTATGTAAAGCTGACTGTAGTTATATTTATTGTTGTATGTAAAGCTGACTTGTAGTTATATTTATTGTTTTATGTAAAGCTGACTGTAGTTATATTTGATAGTTTTATGTAAAGCGACTGTAGTTATATTTATTGTTGTATGCAAGCTGACTGTAGTTATATTTGTATTTTATGTAAAAGCTGACTGTAGTTATATTTGTAGTTTTTATGTAAAGCTGACTGTAGTTATATTTATTGTTGTATGCAAAGCTGACTGTAGTTATATTTATTGTTGTTGTAAAGCTGAGCTGTATTAAATGTATTAAAGCGACTGTAGTAATGTATTGTTTTATGTAAAGCTGACTGTAGTTATGATTTATTTTGTATGTAAAGCTGACTGTAGTTATATTTATTGTTGTATGTAAAGCTGAACTGTAGTTATATTTATTGTTATATGTAAAGACTGACTGTAGTTACAAATGTATTGTTGTATGTAAACGGACTGTAGTTATATTTTATTGTTGTATGTAAGCTGAACTGTAGTTATATTTATTGTTGTATGTAAAGCTACTGTAGTATATTTATTGTTGTATTAAAGCGACTGTAGTATTTTTTGTAAATGTAAAGCTGACTGTAGTTATATTTATTGTTTTATGTTAAAAGCTGACTGTAGTTATATTTATTGTTGTATGTAAAGCTGAACTGTAGTTATATTTATTGTTATGTAAAGCTGACTGTATTATATTTGTAGTTTTATGTAAAGCTGACTGTAGTTTATATTTATTGTTGTATGCAAAGCTGACTGTAGTTATATTGTAGTTTTATGTAAAGCTGACTGTAGTTATATTTGTAGTTATGTAAGCGACTGTAGTTATATTATTGTTGTATGCAAAGCTGACTGTAGTTATATTTATTGTTGTAGTAAAGCTGACTGTGTTATATTTATTGTTGGATGCAAAGCTGACTGTAGTTATATTTGTAGTTGTATGTAAAGCTGACTGTAGTTATATTTATTGTTGTATGCAAAGCTGACTGTATTATATTTATTGTTGTATGTAAAGCTGACTGTAGTTATATTTATTGTTTTATGTAAAGCTGACTGTAGTTATATGTATTGTTGTATGCGAAGCTGACTGTAGTTATACTTATTGTTGTATGTAAAGCTGACGCTAGTGATATTTATTGTTTTATGACCTTCTTGATCCAAATCAGTCAGGTTTCAAGACTAGTCATTCAACTGAGACTGCCTCTTCTCTGTGTCACCGGAGGCGCTCCGCACTGCTAAAGCTAACTCTCTCTCCTCTGCTCTCATCCTTCTAGACCTATCGGCTGCCTTTGATACTGTGAACCATCAGATCCTCCTCTCCACCCTCTCCGAGCTGGGCATCTCCGGCACGGCCCACGCTTGGATTGCCGTCCTACGCGTGACAGGTCGCTGCCTACCAGGTGGCGTGGCGAGAATCTGTCTCCGCCACCACGTTCTGCTCACAACTGTGTCCCCAGCGGCTCTGTTCTGAGGCCCTCTTCTATTCTGCCTATACACCAATGTCACTTGGCTCTGTCATATCCTCACATGGCCTCTCCTATCAATTGATGCAGACGACACACACAATTAATCTTCGTCCGTTCCCCCTCTGTATACCAGGATGGCGAATCGCATCTCTGCAATGTCTGGCAGACATAGCAGTGTGATGACGATCACCACCTTAAGCTGAACTCGGCAAGACGGAGCTGCTCTTCACTCCCGCGGAAGACTGCCCGTTTCCATGATCTCCGCCATCACGGTTGACAACTCCATTGTGTCCTCGGCTCCCAGAAGCCGTAAGAACCTTGCGTGATCCTGACAACACCTGCCGTTCTCAACTCACATCAAGGCGGTGACACCGTTCCCTGTAGCGTTTCATGCTCTACACATTCGCAGAGTACGACCTGCTCACACAGGAAGCGGCGCAGTCTAATCAGGCACTTGTCAATCTTCCCGTGCTGGATTACTCAACTCTGCTGCTGGCTGGGCTCACCTTGCCTGTGCCATTAAACCCCTACAACTCATTCCAGAACGCCGCAGCCCGTCTGGTGTTTAACTTTCCAAGTTCTTCTCACGTCACCCGCCCTCCGCTCTCTCCAACGGCTTCCAGTTGAGCTCGCATCCGCTACCCCAGACAATGGTGCTTGCCTACGGAGCGCTGTGAGGGGACACGGCACCTCCGTACCTTCAGGCTCTGATCAGGCCCTACACC
>NC_036867.1:2129356-2136290 GCF_002910315.2 Salvelinus sp. IW2-2015
GTAATTGGAGAGGTGGTCTATGAAGGTACTGCAGGTATTGAGAGTGATCTGCAGTGATTTGAGAGTGATCTGCAGGTGACTGCCGAGTGATCTGCGGAATTGAGAGTGATCTGCAGAGTGATCTGCAGGTATTGAGAGTGATCTGCAGGTATTGAGAGTGATCTGCAGTGAGAGGTATTGAGAGTGATCTGCAGGTATTGAGAGTGAATCTGCAGGGTATTCAGAGTGATCTGCAGGTATTGAGGAGATGATCTCAGGTATTCAGAGTGATCTGCAGGTATTCAGATGATCTGCAGGTATTCAGAGTGATCTGCAGGTATTCAGAGTGATCTGCAGGTATTCAGAGTGATCTGCAGGTAAAATTGAAGAGTGTAGACAGGAATTGCGTCTAGAGATGCCAGGATACACACTGAAACATGGGAAAAGATCTCAACTTGGAAATGAGAGATAATAGTGCAGCCTCTTACTGAAAGCATTAGATACGACCATAAAGTAGCAAGATAGTAACAATGAAGAAGATGTCATTTCAGCTAGCTTAGCCTTCTGGAGTGAATAATCTTTTCAATTTCGTTTTAAAAATATATATATATTCAAAAAGCTTGCTTTGAAACATCATCCAGACAAGAACCCAGAGAACCTTAACGCCACAGATAAATTCAAGGGAGCTCAACAATGCCCACTCCGTCCTGCCAGATGCTTCCAAGAGGAACATCTACGAAAGCTATGTCTCTCTCAGGCTGTACGTGCTCAGCAGTTTTGAGAGAACTTCAACCTTTATTTCATGCTCTCCAGTTGGTGGGCAAAGGTGGGTTTCGTCAGGTAGAAATTGTGTGTGTGTGTGTGTGTGTGTGTGTGTGTGTGTGTGTGTGTGTGGTGTGTGTTGTGTGTGTGTGTGTGTGTGTGTGGTGTGTGTGTGTGTGTGTGTGTGTGTGTGTGGGTGTTGTGTGTGTGTGTGTGTGTGTGTGTGTGTGTGTGAAAAAGGAAATCCAGTCTATGTCCATGTGTTAATAGTGAATGGTCTATGTCCATCCTGTTGTTGGTCTGTAGCATGCTAACAGGCTGCTACTTCTGCTGCTGCCTGTGCTGCTGCTTGAACTGCTGCTGTGGGGATGTGTAAAAACCAAAACCCCTGGGGAGGAGGACCCCGACACCTACATTTTCCCTGGCAACCTGGAGGAGCAGATCCGCACAGACATGGAGACAGGTGAGCAGCAGGTGTCACAGCTACAATGTTCAGCAGGGTTTTGTAACAGAGAGCCAGGTGAGCAGCAGGTGTTCACAGCTACAATGTTCAGCAGGGTTTTGTAACAGAGAGACAGGTGAGCAGCAGGTGTTCACAGCTACAATGTTCAGCAGGGTTTTGTAACAAGAGCAGGTGAGCAGCAGGTGTTCACAGCTACAATGTTCAGCAGGGTTTTGTAACAGAGAGACAGGTGAGCAGCAGGTGTTCACAGCTAAATGTTCAGCAGGGTTTTGTAACAGAGAGACAAGGGAGCAGCAGGTGTTCACAGCTATAATGAATGTTCAGCAGGGTTTTGTAACAGAGAGCCAGGTGAGCCCCACTGAGAAGGATGAAATTGCCCCTTGACACAGAACTGAGGTCAGTTTTGCCTTTCATCTTCCTAATAAGGTTAGGACTCTGGGAGGGTAAGCTGATGCTGTGCCTAAGGGCAACTTCTACCCTGAGCAAGCCTCACACACTATCTCTTACTGCTTCAGAATTAGCCTATAGTTCGCAGTTTTATTATCCTTCTGTTGAAACAACAGCAGCAACCCTTTTAATAAGCTCTTCCTACATCACTCTCTTACCGTATCAATACTTCCTCATCTATTAAAGGGAAAGCATTTGATGCTGCGAAGTGACTTTGATGTGAAAGCAAAGTCACGAAGACAGCGGAATGGCATAGACTTTGAATACGATGTTTTCTCCAACGCACCAAGTCAGCCTGTTAATGAAAATAAAGACACTTGATATATTTGGGCCAGATATTTGGATATGATACATTGCTCTGGTGCCAGTTAGCTGTGGGAGGTTGGGTGTGATTTTATTCTTCATGTCTGCTGCAGTTCTCCAACATAACTGATAATTACTGCCTCTGAGTCACATCTCTAAATGTGTTTCCATAAGCAGTTATTTTGAGCCCCATCTCACGATTAAAGGGAAACAATGGCCTTTGTTTCCAGCACTCACTGCAAAGTCTCTCAGCCATCATGGGGGGATGATAAGAAGGCCTACTCATATATTTGGCTTCAGAACACATTGCTTATGATAACATATTTACTGTGAGCATGTAGCAATAGGAATTGTACCTACTGCTGTAGGGATAGCCCAGGGTAATTGAAGTGATTAAAACGGCCCTTCAAGCCAGCCAGGCTGTGGCAAAGTGTGCCTAGTCTGTGGTGCCAAAAGGACAACTGGCCGCAGGAGGCAGGAGGCTAGACGTCACTTCCTATAGTTAGTGTACAGATGTAGGATCTTAATTTGATCACTCTTTTTGCAAACTTGTAGAGTAGTCAAGGTTTAAAAGGCTTCTAAAGTTTGTAATTTCCACTTTAAATATTAGACTTGATTTGCCCCTACAAAAAAAAAAAATCCATTCATTATAAACCACATAATAATTCACATTTCCTGTTGCTGCAGGATTATTCCTGCTGTATCAAACTGGCTCAAATTAAGATCCTACATCTGTAGTAGGCCTATTTCTAGGACAGCTTTGGAGGATATGCATATTTTCATTATTCTGTGTAACATTACAACATAAACTAATGCACTGATAAATTGATCTTACCCTCTCAAGCAACCAACCAATACCAGCGAGACCAGGTTGATTGGTGATGGACGACGGGCCTATACCTAACACACCTGAGAGCAGACATTAGAGGACTGGTGTTGTCATAGGGATTCCAGCCCTGGGTTCAAATACATGTGTATTTAAGTATTTGTTATTTACAGTGCATTCAGAAAGTATTCAGACCCTTTTACTTTTCCCACATTTTGTTACAGCCTTATTCTGAAATGGATTAAATACATATTTTTCCTGCTCCATCTACACACAATACCCCATAAAGGCAAAGCGAAAAAACTGTTTTTTAGAAATGTTTGCAAATGTATATATTTTTTAAAACAGAAGCACCATATTTACATAAGTATTGAGACCCTTTGCTAATAGACTCGAAATTGTGCTCAGGTACATCCTATTTCCATTGATCATCCTTGAGATGTTTCTACAACTTGAATGGAGTCCACCTGTGGTAAATGCAATTGATTGGACATGATTTGGAAAGGCACCTACCTGTCTATATAAGGTCCCACAGTTGACAGTGCATGTCAGAGCAAAAACCAAGCCACGAGGTCAGCTTTTTATTTTTAATAACTTATTTTTGAAAACAGTTTTTGTTTTGTCATTATGAGGTATTGTGTGTAGATTGATGAGGGGGAAAAACTATTTAATCCATTTTAAAATAAGGCTGTAATGTAACAAAATGTGGAAAAAGTCAAGGGGTCTGAATACTTCCGAATGCACTGTAAATACTTATTTTCTGTGTGTTTTAGCATTTTCAAATAATGTGGCCTGAATTAACTACTTCTATTGGAAGTATTTTCAAGTATTTTCAAATAATTCCCTATAAATAGCCTACTATTTGAAAGTATTTTCAAATAGTTATTTAAAATACTATTTTCAAATAACTGGGTTGAATGCATGGGATGCAGACGTTCCACGTGTATTTCCAAATAAATTCCAATATTCAAAAACTTGTCTTTTCAACAACAAAAATATCTAAATACTTACTTCCTTAATACCCTAAATAGTATTTTAACCCAGGTCTAAGAGGGATTCATTCCCTGATGTAGTAGATCCCAGAAGGCCTCCATTCCACCCCTTAACTACACTTTGTAAATTATGAATGAGTATTCGTTTGTGTGCAATGTGTTTTGTGTTTGTTATTGTTTTGTGTTGTTTGTTATACAGTATAGTAGGCGTAAGTATGGCTGTGAAAGGATTGAGAGATTTAGAATTGTGTCATGTGGCAATAGACTTCCCTTTTTTTTAAAGTTACTTCAACATATTTTTTTGTAATTACATTACGCATCTTACAAACATGTAAGCGTACAAATCATACTGAAATTTGTTGTTAGGTCTGGTTTCACAAATCAAGTGAGCAAAAAAATCCTCCTTCGAGCCGGATTTGAACCAGCGACCTAAGGATCGCCATGTAACCTCTACAGTCCTCCGCTCTACCAACTGAGCTATCGAAGGGAATATATTAAACAGTTGACTAGCGGACTATGTATACGTAACAGTGTGAGTGTATGTATATATACATGTATGTGGCTGGCTAGCGTCCTAGTTTACTTTCTGCAATTAATTACTCAGGGTCGAATAATATCTCTGAGTAGACTACATTTTAGCAGTCACATATTTAGATTGCGAATTATAAAAACAAACGAGATATGCACATAGCTAACGGTAGCTAGCTACATCTCGCTTCAAACGCATTCAACACATTTAACGTTACGATTTAACGTTACGAGCTAGCAAGCATGAGCCGTGTCAAATGTACTGAGGCCGTGTGCAACCATTACTAAAATCTAGGACAGTACTCTGTATATTCCTAGACTAAAACTAAACTAGCTCTAACGACGTTAGCGAACTTTCTTATAAATTTGACATGGTGGTAATGAACTGTTTCCTAAATTAAAGTGTCATAGAACCTAGCCCCCAGCATTGTTACTCTGACGACGATCAGCCTAAAAAGTTGCTATTCGAGAGGGAGGTGGCAACATTGTATCTAACCAGCGACCTACGTTCAACACGTCATTCTAAATAGCCTGATGCATTTATGTTAGTCACTGCTGCCGTTTTATAACAAGGGGAATTAGCTCAAATGGTAGAGCGCTCGCTTAGCATGCGAGAAGTAGCGGGATCGATGCCCGCATTCTCCAATTCTTTTCCCGACCGTCCCAATCAGTGTTGTTTCTATGTTCCATAAATAAACATTGATATGACTTTATAGCCAGTCATGTGTTGCTATGTATTCATATGAAAAATTATGGCTACAATGTATCTGAATGATTAACATTAGAATGTTTTGAAACATGAACTGGATGAACGTTCCTTCCTTGATCTGCGAGATACTGTACTGTTTACACTACGAGATACTGTCCATGATGCTGATCATATATTCTGATACGTTTTATAAGCGTAAATATTATTTTAAAATACCATAATACATCAAGTTGCCTCATTATACTGCTGTTATACTCAAACATAGTGTGTATGCCACTGTTCATCAGACACAGGTTGATTCTAATTTGCAAATGCAATAACCACAAGGGGATTCAGCTCAAGTGGTAGAATGTTCGTCAATTTTTTACACTGTTTCAGGGCGCCGACTGAAATTCTAGTAGTTTTACTGAACTCCCCTCGGATTACCAACGAACTGCGATGCTCATCAGCACATCAGTTGAGTCCAAAATGTAAATCCTACCATAGCCAATATAAATAGCCTATTATGTCACATTTTCATGTTGTTCTCGTGAACAGCACATCCTCAAACACTTTTGTTATACAATGATATTTGCATATAGGCTAACAGTTTGATGACACACAGCTTTACATTAAATGAGGTCAATTTGAAGACTACTGCGAGGAATCATCAACTGCCCAATGCCCTATCTAGACTCATTTTCATATATGGGCAAGTAAACATGGCAACCTTCGACCTGACACTTTCTAAAAACAGCCCTGACACCCGCTCGAGCAGCCAGTTTGGGTGCCACACTATACTCTGTGTGAGGAACAGCTTGAACCGGAGCAATTACCGTGGGCCTACTTTTCAATTTTACTCCGAAATAAGCGGCTTGGGATGTTATAATGCCGAATTAACCATTTCTTATTATTAATTTGACACTTTTAACGTCTTAACGGAGTGAGTAGGTGTGTATCAGAAGAGAAACGTCATGGACAATTTGGAGAAGCAGTTGATTTGTCCCATCTGCCTGGAAACATTTACCAAACCAGTGGTCATTTTACCGTGTCAACACAACCTGTGTAGAAAGTGTGCCAATGATATCTTTCAGGTAAGTCCTGCAATAACGTAAGTAATAGCTATGTATTTTCTGGTAGACATATAGATTAAACCGTGTTTAATCTATAACCTATATTATTTGTTGGTCTATTTATAACAACTAGTTTTACTGTATATCAGGGATATTGTTTTTGTTTGTTTCTTGTCCAGGCCCATAAGCTATGTACACCAAAACCTCTGCACTGTTCTCATTTTGTGCTTTATTTTATCTTGTTGTTGTTGTTGTTTCCCATGAGCCATTGCAGTGTTCAATCTCAGCTATGTGCACGCACCCATGTCATTTTGTGTAGCCTCAAATGTGACTATAGTATTACACATTAAATATTAGGCATAGACAATAATAGGTATTACATTTGGTATACATTTTAATATGCCCCTGTCTGTTCTATCCTGTCTAGGCCTCCAACCCATACCTCCCAACCAGAGGGGGGTCAGTGACCTCCGGTGGCCGTTTCCGGTGCCCGTCCTGCAGGCACGAGGTGGTCCTGGACCGCCATGGGGTCTACGGGCTCCAGAGGAACCTGCTGGTGGAGAACATCATCGACATGTTCAAACAGGAGTCCACCAGGTGAGAGAGTCGTACACTATAGGAGTCCAAAGGAAAAAGAATACTTCCAGTGCCTGTACTTCACTTTCCAGCCAAGGTGCATGAACAGATGAGCAAACTGGGGGGGAAACCATTTTCTCCATGTTCTCACTAGCTTGTTACAGTACAGTACTCGTTACAGGAATAATTTTAAATAGTAATTATAAAAGAAATAGAGTCTGTCTCAGACACACACCACTACCACCACCACTACCACTACCATCACTACCACCACTACCACCACCACTACCACTACCA
>NC_036867.1:2138138-2161759 GCF_002910315.2 Salvelinus sp. IW2-2015
ACCACCACCACCACTACCACTACCATCACTACCACTACCATCACGATCCTGCTGTATCTTAGACTAAATATAAACATCCAGTTACTCGATTTTGTGAGTTCAGGGGAAAATGCTTTTTTATGTGTAATTTCCTTATCTTATTCACTCCTCTTGTTACATTCCCAGGGTCTAATACTACTTGTAATATGTCAGTGAATTGCTTACAAGAAGACGAAAGGTGAATTGTTAAAGTAGGCCAGTTAGGGCATTGAACAGTGACATATATAATGATAGCAATGTGAGATTTTCTTCTCTGAAAAACTACATACAGCCTACATTAAAAACGTGTTGAAACTCCAGTGTTGAAACGTGTTAATTTTCCTGATTCCTCATCACATGACCTGACACCTGACCAAAACAAAGCTGGGCCTCAATCTTTACTGGTCATGTCATGTCCTGTGGAAAAACTCCTGCTGCCACTCATACTGAATGTTTTCTACAATCTTGACTACTTTTCTGGCCTCGTGTACAAGTATTCCAGGCTGCCTTATAAAGACAAATGGTGGCTGATGAAGGTGACTAGTAGTAGATCATAAAATAATGTTGATAAACAAATAATGAAACACAGTAGTAGATGACGTCCTTCAATCAGATGTTCTCCCTCCAGAAGCCACAGCGATGACAACAGCTGGAGCTAAATACAGTCAAGGAAGTACGTAGATCACAAACATCACATTTACATGAAGGATTACTGTTTATATTTAACTCCCGCTAGCTAAAATGAGCTAAGTGTCAGCGTTTTTGTAGTGAGAGTGTCATCTTATCTTTGGTGTCTGCTGGAGGGTTTAGTGCTATAAGAATCCATCAGATGAATGTGTTGATTTGAAGAATAGGAACCCTGAGGCAATGTAATCTAGCTCTCTACTGTCCTTTCACTCGACATCACGCTTAACGCTTCAGACTTTATTCATGAGACAAAACTCTTTCGCTCGACATAGAGAGGGATGGAGTGGAATGGAGGTGAGGGGTGCTCTGTGTGTTTGAGGACATTCACTAGTTTGATAGAGGAAAAACGAGAGAAGGAGAGGTACGCTTGCTTATTGTGTAGTTTTGCGTGCTTAAAGGCAGTGTAAATGTCACTCAGCCGCTGGTGCCCATATTAACCCATGGTCCCACAGTGAGTCAGAGGGTTGATTTGGTTGGCAGGAGGTTTCTGGTCCGAGTCACACAATGATTTACTCCCAGCCGACGTGTGTGTGTGTGTGTGCGTGCGCGTTGGGAGGAAGGGTGACTAATAACTAAGGTATGACACACACGGCACTCCATTTAGATACTGTTTGTACAGATGCTTAGGATGTGATGTAGCCTATCATGACCTTGATAGGCTATCATGGCTGAATGATGTTCAGTTATCATGGGCATGCAGCCTGATTCACAACAGCCAGTGGAAGGAAACTGATCAGGAGAGGAAGCCACTAAACCAGTACAGTAAGATGCACCCCTAGTATTGGGAGTCTCATCATGTCTCCCTCCCCCTTCCAGCAGCGCCAAGCCAGCGGCCCCAGAGAGGACAGAGGAGCAGGCCATGTGCCAAGAGCATGAGGAGGAGAAGATCAACATCTACTGTGTGACCCACAGCGTGCCCACCTGCTCCATGTGCAAGGTGTTTGGAGCCCACCAGGACTGTGAAGTGGCGCCGCTCAAAAGCATGTACCAGACACAGAAGGTGAGGACCTAACTATCTGCTGTATGGTCTTGACTGATGTAAGAAAACATCTTCTCCAAGAGATGTACAGTAGGTGGGACAGTTGCCTCCTGCGCATGTCAGTGCATTGCAACTCTCTCAGTGACTGATCCGTTTTGGCTCTGTGTGTGGTGTGTGTCTGTGTGTCTGTGTGTGGTGTGTGTGTGTGTGTGTGTGTGTGTGTTGTGTGTGTGTGTGTGTTGTTGGTGTGTGTGTGTGTGTGTGTGTGTGTGTGTGTGTTGTGTGTGTGTGTGTGTGTGTGTGATATATCTTGTGTGTGTGTACTGCGTGCCCCCAGACGGAGTTGACTGACGGGATAGCGATGATGGTGGGGAACAACGACAGGATCCAGGGCATCATCAGTCAGTTAAAGGAGACCTGCCGGACCATAGAGGTGACTGGGCCAGTGTGGCCTCTCACTAACACAGCCAGCTGAAACCAGGATGTTACTGTATTGAGCCCCCCTATACAAAAATGAGAAGGTGTTCTAAGTCTGTTTGTTTCTATCACCCACAAAAAGGGAGGACACTTTGTCCTCCCTTACACATACCAAGAAACACACTAACTATTCTGCCGTTTCTCTCTCACACTGAGAAACCAGGAGGAGAGTTGATGGGGAGAGAGCGCACACACACACACACACACACACACACACACACACACACACACACACACACACACACACACACACACACACACACACAGACACACACACACACTGGAGTTGATGAGCTAGTAACAACTGTACTGGGGAGGAAGCTGGAGTGGCTCCAGTCCCCTCTGTGTCACCCGTGGTGGTGTTACCCAGGATTGCCATGCAGAGCTGGTTCGTGTTCAGAGCTGGGTCATGTTCATAGCTGGGTCGTGTTCAGAGCTGGGTCATGTTCAGAGCTGGGTCGTGTTCAGAGCTGGGTCATGTTCAGAGCTGGGTCGTGTTCAGAGCTGGTTCGTGTTCAGAGCTGGGTCGTGTTCAGAGCTGGTTCGTGTTCAGAGCTGGGTCGTGTTCAGAGCTGGGTCGTGTTCAGAGCTGGGTCATGTTCAGAGCTGGGTCATGTTCAGAGCAGGGTCATGTTCAGAGTTGGGTCGTTTTCAGAGCTGGGTCATGATCATTAGGCAAGGCAACGGGAGAAAACGCTTGTGTGTTTGTGTCCGTCTGTCTGTCTGTCCGTCCATGTGTGTGTGGTTGCCTGCGCACAGGAGAACGGCAGGAGGCAGAAGTCCCAGCTGTGTGAGAAGTTTGACCATCTGTACGCCATCTTGGAGGAGAGGAAGAGGGACTTAAGTTCTAAGGTGATGGCCGAGCAGGAAGAGAAGCTTAACTACATCCGTGGTCTAACCAAGAAGTACAAAGAGCACCTGGAGCAGAGCTGTAGGACCGTAGAGACAGGCATACAGACCATGGAGGAACCAGAGATGGCCGTCTTCTTACAGGTGACTGACACAAACACTCTCCCTTAACATTCAGGCTTGAATCCTGATTCAACTTTTCACATAAATCAGGAATTTAGAGTAACCCTTTCCATTTCTTTGTCATACAGACTGTAAAAGACCTCCTTAAAAGGTGAGTACACATACTGATGGAACAAAGTGTGTATCATGTACTACATTATGTACATGTCTCTAAAAACTATACACAAGGTAAAGCCTGACTCTCCCTGTGTGTGTGTGTCAGGACTGGGGAGGCGTCGAGTACCTCCCACCTGGAGAAGGTGGAGCAAGGATATGAGGCGATGGATCACTACACCGTTAACTTCTGGAGAGAGGGCAGGGCCCTGCGTAGCATTGACTTCATCTCAGGTAGAAAGAGTTTGTAGTGAAACATCTTATTGTGTCTCTTTCTGTCTGCCCCTGCAGGGTGGGGTGCATCTCAATTGTCTTGTGTGGTTTCCTTTCCTTGTTTCCGGGCTGTCATCTTTATTGATCTGAAAACAGGCTAGGTGAAAGCTACAGTTGAAGTCGGAAGTTTATACATAGACCTCAGCCAAATACATTTAAACTCAGTTTTTCACAATTCCTGACATTTAATCCTAGTAAAGATTCCCTGTCTTAGGTCAGTTAGGATCACCACTTTATTTTAAGAATGTGAAATGTCAGAATAATAGTAGAGAGAATGATTTATTTCAGCTTTGATTTCTTTCATCACATTCCCAGTGGGTGAGAAGTTTACATGCACTCAATTAGTATTTGGTAGCATTGCCTTTAAATTGTTTAACTTGGGTCAAACGTTTTGGGTAGCCTTCCACAAGCTTCCCACAATAAGTTGGGTGAATTTTGGCCCATTCCTCCTGACAGAGCCTCCTTGCTCGCACACACTTTTTCAGTTCAGCCCACAAATTTTCTATAGGATTGAGGTCAGGGCTTTGTGGGGGCCACTCCAATACCTTGACTTTGTTGTCCTTAAGCCATTTTGCCACAACTTTGGAAGTATGCTTGGGGTCATTGTCCATTTGGAAGACCCATTTGCGACCAAGCTTTAACTTCCTGACTGATGTCTTGAGATGTTGCTTCAATATATCCACATAATTTTACTTCCTCATGATGCCATCTATTTTGTGAAGTGCACCAGGCCTTCCTGCAGCAAAGCACCCCCACAACATGATGCTGCCAGCCCCGTGCTTCATGGTTGGGATGGTGTTCTTCGTCTTGCAAGCATCCCCCTTTTTCCTCCAAACATAACGATGGTCATTATGACCAAACAGTTCTATTTTTGTTTCATCAGACCAGAGGACATTTCTCCAAAAAGTACGATCTTTGTCCCCATGTGCAGTTGCAAACCATAGTCTGGCTTTTTTTATGGTGGTTTTGGAGCAGTGGCTTCTTCCTTGCTGAGCGGCCTTTCAGGTTATGTCGATATAGGACTTGTTTTACTGTGGATATAAATACTTTTGTACCTGTTTCCTCCAGCATCTTCACAATCTCCTTTGCTGTTGTTCTGGGATTGATTTGTACTTTTCGCACCAAAGTACGTTCATCTCTAGGAGACAGAACGTGTCTCCTTCCTGAGCGGTATGACGGCTGCATGGTCCCATGGTGTTTATACTTGCGTACTATTGTTTGTACAGATGAACGTGGTACCTTCAGGCATTTGGAAATTGCTCCCACGGATGAACCAGACTTGTGGAGGTCTACACATTTTTTTCTGAGGTCTTGGCTGATTTCTTTTGATTTTCCCATGATGTCAAGCAAAGAGGCACTGTGTTTGAAGGTAGGCCTTGAAATGCATCCACAGGTACACCTCCAATTGACTCAAATTATGTCAATTAGCCTATTAGTAGATTCTAAATCCATTACATAATTTTCTGGAATTTTCCAAGCTGTTTAAAGGCACAGTCAACTTAGTGTATGTAAACTTCTGACCCACTGGAATTGTGATACAGTGAAATAATCTGTCTGTAAACAATGTCCTAACCGACTTGTCCTAACCGACTTGCCGATGTCCTAACCGACTTGCCAAAACTATAGTTTGTTTACAAGAAATTTGTGGAGTGGTTGAAAAACGAGTTTTGATGACTCCAACCTAAGTGTATGTGAACTTCTGACTTCAACTGTATATTAAGCTTTCCATGGGCAGTATATGTAGTTCTTGCTTTGTTGTTTATCAGACATTTATCTCTCACTTCCGTATCCCCCTGTCTGTAGATGACGAAGATGAGTATGAGGAGGTAGATGGGGGAAAGGCAGAGGCTGGAGTAGGAGGTGGAGCCTCAACAGCTGCCCCACTTCCATCCCCCGCCCCTTAACTCAGCCAACCACAGAGCACAGCCAAGCCTGCTGCCTCAACCTAACCATCAGCCATGGCCCAGACAGAGATGGAGAGGAAGCGAGACATCCCACTCCCTCATTTTTTCTGGTTCTGGTCAATGAACTAAGCAGACCAAACCCAGCTGCTAATGCATTGAAGCCTATGTGAGAGCCACTTCATTAAGTAGACCGGAACTGATCCTTTTTTTTTCTCAGTGGTAAACGGCCTGAGAGGGACATCTTAATTTATCCACCATCTTTGGTCCAGACTCATAGATACTTCCTGCAGGAGTAGGATGAAGTTGCCCCTAGACATTGGTCTAATGTCAGTTTTGAGTTTTCCCTCCTCATGGTTAAGGTTAGGATTGGGGGAGGTTAAGCTGATCCATGATCAGTGCCTATGGACAACATCTACCTGAAGCACACCTGCACAGGTGATAGACAGAGCCTTCTGACACAAAACTCTCCTGGGACTTCCTCCCAAAGCTGTGGTTGGATGCAGCTGGATGTGGACATGTTTTTTCCCAATAGGAGTGCATTTCAGGAGTCAGGAAGTTCACTATAGGAAGGCTTTTTAGTCTGATTAAATTGACGTCTGAGTTTACCTATTTATTTTATTTGTTAAAGAAATATGCTAACAAGGTCGTTTTTTGTGGCTCATTTTAGTGTTCCCTCAGACTGCCATTGTAGCGTTTTGTCTAAGCAGCAGTGTTGTGTTTCTTTAATGAAGTTGGCAAGATGCCACCGTCTGAACTACATCGTTAGAGAATATCATCAGCTGAACATCTCAAACAAGAACTTCCAGAAGATTTTTTTGCCTGTTATTGTTCTTTTTTTTAAATGAAAAAGTATAAAAATATATATATATTTGGTTACATTATGAATTCACATTGGATAATAATATATACAGTACCTTCAGAAAGTATTCACACCCCTTTACTTTTTCCACATTTTGTTGTTACAAGGTGGGATTAAAATTGATTTAATTTTTGTCAACGATCTACATAAAACACCCTGTAATGTCAAAGTGAAAAATAAAATTTGAACATTTGTAAAATATTTATGAAAAATGTATGAGTCATGTTAGAATCACTTTGGCAGCAATTACAGCTGAGTCTTTCTGGGTAAGTCTCGAAGAGCTTTCCAAACCTGGATTGTACAATATTTGCAAATTTTTCAAAAAAACTAATCTTCAATCTCTGTGAAGTTGGTTGTTGATCATTGCTATTTTAAAGTCTTGCTATAGATTTTCAAGCCGATTTAAGTCAAAACTGTAACTAGGCCACTCAGTAACATTCAATGTCGTCTCGGTAAGCAACTCCAGTGTATAATTGGCCTTGTGTTTTAGGTTATTGTCCTGATAAGAGAATTTTCCTCCCAGTGTCTGTTGGAAAGCAGACTGGATCAGGTTTTCCTCTAGGATTTTCTCTGTGCTTAGTTCCATCCTGTTTATTTTTATACCTCCTAAAACTCCCTAGTTCTTGTCGATGACAAGCATACCCATAACATGATGCAGCCACCACCTTGCTTGAAAATATGAACAGTGGTACTTGGTGGTGTGTTGTGTTCAATTTGCCCCCAACATAATGCTTTGTATTCAGGACATAAAGTACATTTCTTTGCAATTTTTTTTGCAGTTTTACTTTAGTGCCTTATTGCAAACAGAATGCATGTTTTGGAATATTTGTATTCTGTACAGGCTTCCTTATTTTTACTCTGTCAATTAGGTTAGTATTGTGGAGTAACACAATGTTGTTGATCCATCCTCAGTTTTCTCCTATCACAGCCATTCAACTCTGTAACTGTTTTAAAGTCACCATTGGCCTCATGGTGAAATCCCTGAGTGGATTCCTTCCTCTCCGGGAACTGAGTTAGGAAGGACGCCTGTATCTTTGTAGTGACTGGGTGTATTGATACACCATCCAAAATGTAAATAATAACTTCACCATGCTCAAAGGGATATTCAATGTCTGTTTTTTTTTTTTTACACATTTACCAATAGGTGCCCTTCTTTGCAAAGCATTGGAAAAACCCTGGTCTTTGTGGTTGAACCTGTGTTTGAAATTCACTTCTCGACTGAGGGACCTTAGATATAATTGTATGTGGGGGTACAGAGATGAGGTAGTCATTCAAAAATCATGTTAAACACTGTTATTTCACACAGAGTGAGTCCATGCAACCTATTATGTGACTTGTTAAGCAAATGTTTACTCCTGAACTTATTTAGGCTTGGCGTAACAAAGGGGTTGAATACTTATTGACTCAAGACATTTCAGCTTTTCATTTTTGATCAATTTTTTTAAATGTCTAAAATCATTATTCCACTTTGACATTATAGTGTATTCTGTGTATGCCAGTGACACAAAATCGAAATGTAATCTATTATACATTCATGCTGTAACAACACAATGTGGAAAAAGTCAACGGGTGTGAAGGCACTCTAGGTTTAATATATATGGCTAGGTTTTTCAATTACTGTAAGAGATGGCAAGAAGACTTTTCTCATAAAAAATATAACTTTTCAAGAAGATATTTTGCCTACATTTTGTCACAGTGTACATTATATTGCATGCATAAAGTGTGTGAATAAAACAGCTTGTTTGTTCAGGTGTCCTTCTTCCTTTGTGCAGACAATCGTAATGCACCATTGTCTTTACTGACTCACTGTAGATACTTTGTCTTCCAGCAGTGTATAGACCATTCAGGCCATGTGGGCCAAAGTCATTTCCGTTGGCCTCCAGCACCATTTCTCTGAGGTATTTCCCTTATGCCTCCCCTTCTTAGCTGTAAACAGGCGTTAGTTCACACATCTCACTGCCTCAGTTCAGCTAACGATGTCAGGGAGCTTGTTGCATAATCCAAATAGCTTCTTCCAGCCCAGTGGAGGGTGTGTGTGTGTGAGGTGAATCTTGTGGTGGTGCTTTAACAAGCCACACACCCGGATCCAGATACAGAATTTACTTATCTTGTCAATCACGTTTACAGCATGGTTTACTGTTCACAGAATAGTTCACTGTTTACAGAATGGGTTACTGTTCACAGAATAGTTCACTGTTTACAGAATGGTTCACTCTTCACAGAATGGTTCACTGTTCACATAACAGTTCTCTGTTCACAGCATGGTTCACTGTTAACAGAATGGTTCAGTGTTTACAGAATGGTTCACTGTTCACAGCAGGGTTCACTGTTCACAGCATGGTTCACTGCAACATTTACAACTTAGGCTCCGCACTGTAATGAGCCCCCTGTTGCTATGTAGGGCAGACAATAAGCTGAATGACTCACAGACACAGTTGTTTTGTTTATGTTGACACTACGGATCAAGGATCAGGGCACACAGACGCGTGCCACTCTCATCTCACACAAGAAAGAGCTCATTTGGTGCCATGGAACAAGTTCCTGAGTTTTTGTTGTCTTGTCACTAACGAAGCAGTGGCTTGGACTGTGTAATGAGTGGCGCTACTTCATAGAGGAGTGCTTTGAAACAGCTGGGTAGATGAGGCTTGAATTGTAAGGAGGCTCCTTTGAGGCGATGGTCATCTCACTAACTCCTCTCAGCTTGTTATTGTGCTCGCATTTCCAGTGATTCTCTGACTTCGATTCTAATGTCATTTTTTCTTTACCTTGTCTGGGTCAATTTGGTGGCACAAATCATCAGTAGGCTAATATAAATGCAATAACAATAGTCATTTCACTATATGTTTTTTTGTTTTGAATTCTGTATCCTTTTGTGTAAGTGTTTCAGACTTGTGGCAGCGAGCTGATCCTAAATCAGTTCAAGGACAGGAAAAACAAATTCTGTATATCTTTATGAGTAAGAGTAGACCTAATCTCTCTTTCTTTTTGGCCTTATTTCCCACTGCATGTCACATGGTATAGCGACTATTGCCATTGGTTTGAAAAGGACAGGCGCTGCTTTTCAAAGCACATGCAATTAGACATCTGCAGGATTGAAAGAAACGCTCTTGCTCCACCCTCAAACTTTATTCTATTGCACGGACTACTGTTGGCTATACAGATAATCATGTTTTTTTTTTTTGCCAGACACTTCAGATCCGTGAAAAGTTTGTGTGCAGTATTTGTACAAAACCAAATGTCGATTCAAATGGCTAACTATATGGGCGATAAACTGTAGAATTGACAAATATCCACAGAGAAGTGCAACCAACTTTTCAGATTTTATTGAAAAATATAAGTATAAGACATTCTCTTGCACAACAAAAATGTACTGGTTGCTCATAAGTTTATTAACAAACTTAAATAACATAACATACAATATAACTTAATTTCCTAAGCATATAAGATCTACCAAAAAATATGTTCTTATCTTAAAGAAAGAGAGACAGAATCGTGTATATTCTACAGTTTTGACGTAGAACTTTAACAACAATCGCATAATACAAATTCATAGGACATACTTTATCTTGCATGATATAGGCTACAATCATAATTACAAGTAGCCTACAAGCCCATTTAGTCTCCACCGTCAGGAGTTAAAGCTATAAAATAAATAATTATAAACAAAGATGGAAAAGCAGCACTATGGTACAGAATATTGTGTGTTTTGTGCTAAATGTAAAAACTAATCTTTGGCGGATGGATGGATGTAGTTTTCATTTCCCGAAGATCTCCATCATTTTTCTGTTGCTATGGGCTTGTTGCTGTAACTGTTCAGCTCTGGACATCTCCATCATCTGTCGGAGCATGTGGAACGTGAGATCTAGAGATATCGGCGGATCATCGGACCTCCTCCCCCTCTCCATCGAGTCGTCGAGCTGGTTCGCGAAGCCGCTGACGAATCGGCTGACGTTCCCAACTTTGCCTTGTAGAAGACGCTGCGTCAGCTGGAGCTGCAAGGCTCTATTGTAGACCGCTGGGGAGCCCTCTGGGTACATGCCTTTCGGTGCGGACGCAGCAGAGTTGCGGTTCCCGTTGCCCAGTCGGATGTAGTATTCCTCTCCTTGTCGCGTCAGGAGGGGAAGAGACTGTTGCTGCGCGTCGTGATGTGGAGCGGTGGCGCGCTGGACAGCGCCAGGGCTCTCGATAGCCCTACACTCATAGCGCGGTAAGAAAGCAATGAGCAGAACCACGGTGGTGACGAGTAAATTGAGCTTCATGTCAGGGGTTCAACGAAATCTGAAGAAGAAAGGAGACAATTAACTTCACGTCTCCGGCAATCATTATAATTTTTGTACAATACGTTGATGCGTAATTTGTTTGTAAAATTGAGATGCATTCGTTGCATGCGATGAAGTTGCAGGATAATATAAAATACATGTGCATGACTGAAAGTAAAAGTTTCAATTGTGATGAGAATACACTGTCTATTATTTTAAATTCCTGTCATCTCTACCATTATCAGACTAGGAATTTACAGCCATAAATAAATTAAATAGAATATGTACATGCAAAGTAATCCATTTAGTGGTCCATAAATCCAGGGGTTGGTGAAACGTCCACAAAATCAAAACGAGATAGCAGAGAGGGAATATATGAATTATGCGTGCATCTTTGAGTATCCATCAAGTTAATGTGGAAATCTATGAACAGCTTTCCATGTTGAGGAATAACATGTAATGGCACCTGCCAACACACAAATGAAAATAACATTTTAAAATGAAGTATGATCTATGCATGGACTTGTTGCCAGCATATATGGTCTCATACCTTCAGTTGAGTCGTTGTGTCCCTGGATTTGAGGTATTTGTTGAGAACTCTCTTCCTCTTCCACGAGTGATGGATCAAGATATGTGTATAAGGAGTTCTTCAAATAAAGGACGGCAGTTTGGATTTATATAGCCAAGACCCGCGACAAGTGTCACGCTCTGAGCTCAGAGATTGCGTATGCGCGGAGTTACATTGGTGTAACTTGAATGAACGCCTCTGTGAAAGTCTGGGGAAGTTTGAATGAGATGAGTCATAAATGTTGGTTGTGTGCGTGCGTGTGTGTGTGTGTTTAGAATACAACATATTTTCCAACACGCACACAGGCTTGGATGCAGACATAATTATTTGTCCATAGTTGTTCTTTATCTCAGTGGCTGGTCTGTTCTACAAAAAGGAGACCTGTATTATGTCATGCACAAGTCCTGTTCAGAAAATAGACAGAATTGTAATTTTGGTGGTGCACTTCACAAAATGATTCTCACTCAGACAATCAAATGCCAGACTTTGTGCCCTGAATTAGAAATGAGAAATAAAATATTGCTGAGACATGATTAATATTTATAACAGATTAGCTCAGAGTACATTCTAAATTAATATAATTGTACTAATGAACTTCAAGAACAACAGATTGGTCTGAAATGCATTGTCCAATATTTCATGGCAATCCCTTAAAATGTCTTGAACAGAATGTTCGGAATGCTATAGGAGCTTACTAGCTCAACTTTTAAAAAAATAATATATATATGGCCCTTTTCAAGCACTGTCTGTGGATTAGAGTTCCTCAACTTTTCTTAAACATGATTACACACCAACATACACTGAATGGCCAGCTTATTAGGTACACCACCCCATTCACAAAATGAATGGTTTTAGGTTTTCCTCTAACATTTTACCTGGGCTTTGCTCCTTTTGTCACGCCCTGAGCTGTTTCACCTGTCTTTGTACTTGTCTCCACCCCCTCCAGGTGTCATCCATCTTCCCCATTATCCCCTGTGTATTTATACCTGCGTTCTCTGTTTGTCTGTTGCCAGTTCGTTTTGTTTGTTGAACCTACAAGCGTTTTCCCCCTTGCTCCTATCTTGTCTAAGTTCCTGTTGTCTAGTTTTTCCCGGTTTTGACCCTTCTGCCTATCCTGACCCTGAGCCTGCCTGCCGTCCTGTACCTTTGCCCCACTACTCTGGATTACCGACCTCTGCCTGACCTGACACTGAGCCCGCCTGCTGTCCTGTACTTTACACCCTCTCTGGATTATTGACCCCTGCCTGCCTTGACCGGTCGTTTGCCTAGCCCTGTTTGAGGAATACACTTTTGTTTCTTCACCACTGTGATACCTTTCAAGTTTCTTTTGATCCTGACAAAATCCCCAGTCCCTGCCGACGACGAGCATACCCATAACATGATGCTGCCACCACAATACAAGAAAATACAAAGGGATCAAAATGATTCACAGCTGTAATGGCTGCCAAAAATGCTTTCACCAAGAATGAACTCTGGGGTGTGAAGACATAAGCAATCAATACATTGTTTTTAATTTTGTCTATTTATTTGGAAAATGTTCTATAACTTTCTTTCACTTTGAAAATGTTGGAGTATGTTGTGTAGATCATTAGAGATTAAAACAAATAAAGAATAATTTAAAGGCAGCAAAATGGGAAGATTACAAGGGGTGTGTAGACTTTCAATAGCGACTGTATGACCTGGTTCTTCTTAAGGTCTCCTCCATCATTTACTGTGGGTAGAAATAGCATACATGCTGCACTACAGAGCCATTCTCACCCATCTCAACTAAGCAAAGACATTACTGTTTGTTAACGTTCTCCTAACCTTTCCAGCTGTCCTGTCTTGCTTTCTGGAGGTGAACCTGCAAATGGGGCGGCAGGTAGCCTAGTGGTTAGAGCGTTGGACTAGTAACCAGCAGGTAGCCTAGTGGTTAGAGCGTTGGACTAGTAACCAGCAGGTAGCCTAAGTTGGTTAGAGCGTTGGACTAGTAACCAGCAGGTAGCCTAGTGGTTAGAGCGTTGGACTAGTAACCAGCAGGTAGCCTAGTGGTTAGAGGCGTTTGGACTAGTAACCAGCAGGTAGCCTAGTGGTTAGAGCGTTGGACTAGTAACCAGCAGGTAGCCTAGTGGTTAGAGCGTTGGACTAGTAACCGAAAGGTTCCAAGATCAAATCCTCAAGCAGACAAGGGTAAAAAATCTGTTCTGCCCCTGAACAAGGCAGTTAACCCCCTGTTCCTAGGCCATCACTGAAAATAGTAATTGGTTCATAACTGACTTGCCTAGGTAAATAAAAAAACATCTCAATGTGTCACAGGGTGTTCACCAAGACCATCAGTAGCATTTCTAAATGATTCATTACTGCTGCAAACATGTACATCACTAGCTCTGTCACTCCTGTCTTCTTGGCCTGCCAGACAAGCACTTGACAAGGAGTGATGCGCTCAAAATGAAGCACTTGATCCAAGTTTCACACTGACCGCCATTAGAATCCCAATCAGCTTCATAGAGAGCACGGAGCTCTCTAGCTCCACTGTTTCCAATCGTTGTCTGTCTGCTTAGGCTTTGTTTCTGGTTCTTTCTTTTTGCTTTCTTATCTCTGTTTCTCATTTTCTCTGCCAGTTTGTCGCTTTCTATCTATCTATCTATCTATCTATCTTTCTATCTATCTATCTCCCTCCCTCCCTCCGTCCGTCCCTCTCTCTCTCCCACACACTCATAGATTTCTTTTAGTTCTGGTTCATAGTAGTTTTCTGGAAATGTAATCAGCGTTGCAAAGGAAAAGGTGCAACACTCGCTCAGCATTAAAAATTCTGTTTTTTTAAACAAAGTAAAAAAATTGGGCTCTGACAAAGGCCATTGTAGGCCAAAATGTTTTATCTTTTAACCTTGCTTAAATAAATCATAAATGTGAGCGAGTGTTGCGCATTTTCCTTCATAATACTTTTCTAACATTTCTCTATTTCCATTAGAAACCTAATAGAAAATCCATCTTGCTGTTAGTGCGTAATTGTCTAGACGTCTACACCTTACATCCCCACATTTTGAGAAAAGGACAGTGTTCTATATACCATGTCTATCTCTCTCACATCATTCAGACATCTTGAGTATGAAAAAGCAGGGAAAACAATATATCTGTGGTTTACAAGGAACCCTAGGGAATAATGCAATGAAATAACATGAAAGACGTGGATTCTTCTCCAGAATATCTTAATGTTATTACATTTGATAACAGCATCCATCTTCTGACTAAGGTGACAGTCTGACAGCATAGCTGGAGAAAATGGGAGATGTGAGGATTTCCAATTGCAGAGCGTGATTGCAAATTTAGCCATGATAAGCTGAATCAGGGGTCATATTGGTACATGGCTGGAACTAAATCCTGTACACGTGTAGTTATTCAGGACTGGATCTGTACACCCCTGCCTTAGAATAATGTAGAAGGATCCCAACATAGCTCTGTCCTCCCTCGTCTAAAAAATCTTAGCCGCTATTGACTGACTATACATTTTAAATGTTGGTGTATGTAGTCCTGCTTAGAGGACCTCTGCGCCCTGCCAAGGAAAACATTGAAGGGAGTCACTGTCCCGTAGCATCTTCATCATACTACACTGTGTGTAATAGTGATTGCCCCCCTCTCTCTCTCTCTCCATCTCCTTCCCCCCTCTCCTCCAGGAGCGGTGTCAGGTCCCATCATGAGAAGCACATGCTGTCCGACACAAATAGAACACACTACCATGTCAGACGGGGGGAGCGAGCGCTTTCGGTCACCTCACTGTCAAATCAACGTCCGCTCAACCAATCACTAAATCGTGTGATGCAAAACAGGAAGGGCTCTAGGCCCGGATTATGGAATCACTAGCCATCCTTTTTTTGTATTGACTCAACACAGTGATGAGGTCCTGTTATGAGAAAGTGAGACTGACAACAAGTAAATGACTATGCGAGACTGAGACACTGGCCCGCTGTAAGTCTGTGGAGAGCATCGGCTACAGTAAATGACCCAAAGAGAGGACACTAATTCACCATGGAAACAGATGTCCTTTAATTGATGATAATTTGCTTTAATAATTGTAATGTGGAACAGCCTGCAGGTACTTGCACTTATCTGTGGTGCCATGCTAATAACTGGATTACTAGATTTGCCACCCCTGGTACCAGCCACCGCGTAACACATTTACTTAATGCAGTCAGTGTTGTGGTCGACTTAGAGGAACTCATCACGGGGGGACCAGGATGAATATGTATGAACTTTCCAATTTGTAAGTCGCTCTGGATAAGAGCGTCTGCTAAATGACTTAAATGTAATGTAAATCTCAATAAAGGTGGTGACAGTGGCCTTATGACTGTTAACGGGTCCTCCTCCCACTGCTTTTATATGAGGTGGCTAGGCCCAAGGGTCCCCAGAGGCAATGCCTGATATTAATGGGCAAAGCTCATGTGTCCAGGAAATATAGAGAGCAGTGATACGGCCTGGTTTAAAACGGACAGTAATTGAATTCAGAGTGTATCCGAATGTATTCCTCCACTTTAACGAGGTACTAGAGGTGGATGACACTGGTGGTAGACTCTGACATCTATTTTACAGAGGAGTGGGAAGACAAATAGGCCAAATGTTAGTGGTGAGACATTTACCTCCAAGTTGGTATTACTGCCAATGAATGGATCTTGGTTTATTTAATGACTAATATTAACAGCCCTAACTTTGGCTCAGCCAGGCTGGCATATGCAGGAACAAATTTAACTCATTGTCCTGTGTGTTTTTGTTTGTTTGTTTGTTAGTTGTCCCTCTCTCTGTCATTTTAGCCTCTCCAGTATTTTTTACTTTTTACACATCAAGTCCCTGCTTTATTTGGTTAATTACATGTACACTTGGCAAATGCTTAAAATAAATGAGTGACAGATACAATACTACGCATGTGTTCTTGAGGACAGGTAGATTAATTATGCACAGGTGGGCCAACTGATCAGCTGAATTAATTAGATATCAACTCCCTGTTGTCTGTCAGTATCTGTTATACAGTGCATTCAGAAAGTATTCAAACCCCTTGACTTATTTCACAGTTTGTTACGTTACAGCCTTATTCTTAAGTGGATTAAATTGGTTACACACAATACCCCATGATGACAAAGCAAAAACAGGTTTTTAGAATTTATTGCAAATTAAATATCACATTTACATAAGTATTCAAACCCTTTACTCAGTACTTTGTTGAAGCACCTTCATTCTTGGGCACACCTGTATTTGTTTGGCACACCTGTATTTGGGGAGTTTCTCCCGTTCTTCTCTGTAGATCCCCTCAAGCTCTGTCAGGTTGGATGGGGAGCGTCGCTGCACAGCTATTTTCAGGTCTCTCCAGAGATGTTCGATCGGGTTTCAGTCTGGGCTCTACCTAGGCCGCTCAAGGACATTCAGAGACTTATCCCGAAGCCACTCCTGCATTGTCTTGGCTGTGTGCTTAGGATCGTTGTCCTATCGGTAGGTGAACCTTTGCCCCAGTCTGAGGTTCTGAGAACAGGTTTTCATCAAGGATCTCTCTGTACTTTGCTCCATTCATCGTTCCCTCGATCCTGACTAGTCTCCCAGTCCCTAACGCTGAAAAACATCCCCATAGCATGATGCTGCCACCACAATGCTTCACCATAGGGATGGTGCCATTTTTCCTATAGATGTGATGCTTGGCATTCAGGCCAAAGAGTTCAATCTTGGTTTCATCAGACCAGAGAATCTTGTTTCTCATGGTCTGAGAGTCCTTTAGGTGCCTTTTGGCAAACTCCAAGCAGGCTGTCATGTGCCTTTTACTGAGGAGTGGCTTCCGTCTGGCCACTCTATCATAAAGGCCTGATTGGTGGAGTGCTGCAGAGATGGTTGTCCATCTGGATGGTTCTCCCCTCTCCACAGAGGAACTCTGGAGCTCTGTCAGAGTGACCATCGGTTTCTTGGTCACCTCCCTGACCAAGGCCCTTCTCCCCCGATTTATCAGTTTGGCCAGGCGGCTAGCTCTAGGAAGAGTTTTGGTGGTTCCAAACTTCTTCCATTTAAGAATGAAGGAAGCCACTGTGTTCATGGGGACCTTAAATGTTGCAGATATTTTTTGGTACCCTTCCCCAGATCTGTGCCTCAACATAATCCTGTCTCGGAGCTCCACGCACAATTCCTTCATGGCTTGGTTTTTGCTCTGACATGCACTGTCAACTGTGGGACCTTTGTATAGACAGGTGTGTGCCTTTCCAAATCATGTCCAATCAATTGAATTTACCACAGGTGGACTCCAATCAAGTTGTAGAAACATCTCAAGGATGATCAATGGAAACAGAGACGTGTTTCTTTGATTTTCCCAGGGGATTGGTGGAGATCTCCAGTGATTCTAATAATGATAATAAGGATGTGAATAAAGTGTAGCTTGATGATATGAATAGGGTGAAATGCAGGTGGAGTGGGTGTGCTAACGATGGAGTTATCCCCATCTCACTCCTGCTATGTGTGACAGGTTGAGATCATTCATCTTTTACTACAAAGAAGAGCATCACTGTCTTCTATTACATGTTATATACAGCGATACGCCATCCCATCTGTTTTGCGGAAGAAAAAAAATCAACAGGACAATGACCCAAAACACACGCCCATGCTGTGTAAGGGCTATTTGACCAAGAAGGAGAGTGATGGAGTGCTGCATCAGATGACCTGACCTCCACAATCACCAACCTCAACCCAATTGAGATGGTTTGGAATGAGTTGGACTGCAGTGTGAAGGAAAAGCAGCCAACAAGTGCTCAGCATATGTGGGAACTCCTTCAAGACTGTTGGAAAAGCATTCCTCATGAAGCTGGTTGAGAGAATGGCAAGAGTGTGCAAAGCTGTCATCAAGCAAAGGGTGGCTACTTTGAAGAATCTCAAATATAAAATATATTTGGATTTGTTTAACACTTTTTTGGTTATAACATGATTCCATATGTGTTATTTCATAGTTTTTATGTCTTCTACAATGTAGAAAATAGTTTTTTTTTTTTTATAAATCCTGGAATAATTAAGTGTGTCCAAACTTTCGACTGGTACTGTATGTGTGGCTGCACATATCCTTCACATGTGAATCTACGGCTCAAAATGTGGAGCATGGACGGGTTACTAGTTTGTTTTTTAAAAGATTTTCCCCCAAAATAAACATTTATCTATTGCTGGTCTTCCTTTTTCATCATTGTTCTGTGACTCCTGTTCAGCCAGCCCAGAGTGGCTTCAGTCAGGCCTGTCAGGCCTCACAGCGGTGGGCAGTGGACTACTAATAATCTGATTTAGTCCTGGGACACTGAGTGTCTGATCTGGGTACGCATTCGCAGAGACTCGTTTGACTAGTGATGTCCGTGTCAAAGCATATCAACACTATTCAAATGAGATTGCTTTAATTCCTGTATTACATAACTTGTTTATTGATTTATTTCATAATATGGTAATTTTGTTATGAAAGGCTTGATAATACGACTTAAGCATTCACTGGAAGTGATTGTAGTTGATTTCTAAGTATTTTTTCTGTTGACCATAACTGTTGCTTAGTCACTTTATTCCTAGTTATATGTACATATCTACCTCAATTACCTCGTACCCCTGCACATCGACTCGGTATTGGTACCCCGTGTATATAGCCAAGTTATCTTTACTCATTGTGTATTTGTTATTACTTTTATTATTACGTGTTTTACTTTTTTATTAATTCTCTATTTTCTCTCTTGCTCTATTGTTGGTAAAGGCCTGTAAGTAAGAATTTCACTGTTAGTCTACACCTGTTGTTTTACGAAGCATGTGATGAATACAATTTCATTTCACTTGATGTTTTTCACAGTTCTCAGTCTCCGAGGTGTATATGAAGTGTTTGTGGAAAAATAAAGATCTTTCTCCTCCATCTGTTCCTGTGCTCCTCCATCATGTCTTGGTGAGGGCGGTCGATGCCGTGTGACCTTTTTATATCCTACCCACAATGGAAGCTGCCTGCCACCACGTCTTAGTACCATTAGTGTTATCCAAGATCATTGGGACATCCCTAACCTTAACCCCGACTCTAAACCTAATCTATTCCATAACCCTTACCTAACCCTTACTTAACCATTTTAAATTTCAACGTCGATGGGTTTACATCAGAGTTGGATGTCCCAATGATCCCGGATAGCAAGGATCCATCTCAGAACTTTGAGCCAAGAACCATGGAGTCTTTGTGTGATGACATCACAGTTTTAATCTTAATGCATTTCACTAATTCTGTTTAGGATTTGCACGTGTCGCCTCTTCCCATTATTTTGGTTCTTTCCAGGTTCTCACTCTTGTGACTTAACCATGTTTGCCATCTCTGTTTGCTTCCATAAGAACAAACAGTGAATGCTGAGTTGAATCTGTAATAAGAGGACTTGAGGATGGCTGACAACTGCAGAGCTGGGATTGTTTTCTTACCAGCTGCAGTCCAATAGGGCACCACTTGTCTTTCCACAGATATAGGATTAGTTTACCCTGCCTCAACCCTAACCTTGACCATAAGGGGGCCAATCATAACACTGACCACGTATCAGCCCTTGAGGCTTAGTAGCAAGTTCATATGTCTCCTATGGCGCTTACTTAAGTAACGCTTTTTGGCCATGAGTTGACAAGACAACGTCTAAGTGACATCAGAGGCTAAGTCCGTCTCACGCTCATGTGGCGACCACGGATGCTTAGTGTCCCCTTCAGTCAGAGCACATTTGCATAATTCCCATCAGTCTTTGCAGATGATTGCTCTGTGAGTATTTGTCCCACAGTGCCCATAATGGTTGCACAACGCCATGTTACACAAGATGCTGCCCAGTGAGGAAAACAAGGACATGGGCTATTCTTAGTACAGGGTCAAAAGTCATTGTTGTTAAAAACAATACTGCATTAAAAGAGTCAAATGAGCTAAACATGAATGTTGTGGGTGTTGTTTATATGTTTTGACCCAGTAACTTCATAGGTGAGCAGAATGCAGTAGGATTGCATGCTATTGCTTTAGGACCACAATCCTCTTTATCTCCATAAAGGTGTCATTGTAACTTCTGGTGGGTGATGCCAGTTATGCTTTTAACTGTTTTGGCCAAAATGTGATCAAGCAAAAGGAGAATTTAAGAGTCACAATTGCCCATATAAAAGCTCAAAACAAAAGTTACCTTGATTGACACCATCCAGAAGAAAACCTGGTATTCTTAGAACCATTGAGTAGGTTTACACGCACACTAATAATAAACTGATTATGGTAGTTGGCCGAGTATTGCATTGGTCATGTAAACACCTTAGTCTGCTTATCTTAATCGATGTAGGGTCATAATCAAAGTAAGCATACGATGATTAAAACAGCCGGTTTTCTGAGAAATCTTTCGAATCATTAGGACAAGTAAACATGCGTGTATTTCAGCGGTGTATTCGATCTGCATGGGCCAGCACCAGCCGAGAAAGCGTCCCTCTTTAGCGCGAGTGAAGTGAGATCGGGAACAACTGAAAGTATGCATCTTAGAAGTAGTTTTCACATACAAACGTTATTTATGTTCGAACTCAGAATCAAATAGGCTTCCCAAAAAGAACATGTTGCAGTGGTAGGAAGTTCATTTTGATTGAGGTTTTCTGCATTCATCAAAGTCCCAACAGGTAGCCTGATTTCAGATGTGTCCATGTAAACAGGATTATTAGGAAAATCGTTGTTCTTGCAAAGCATGTAAACGTTTTAATCGAACTATTATATTAATCTGACTGTCCACAATAATCATATTATTGTGTGCATGTAACTGTACTCAATCTAGTGCTGATCTTATTGTCACAGGTCTGACAAATAATCTTAATTATTGTGCATGCTTCTAACCATTTGCTCTTAATTGAGCGCTTGTTTATTGCTTGATTCATTGAGTAATGTGATGGTCTCCCTGTTTTTCTCTGCCCCTTTATAACCCTTGTTTCCATTGGTTGAGGTGTGGCTGTCCAGGGGAAAGTACAGGTGAGAGGTAAACTATATTTGTTTGGAGGCTGTAGCAGAGCTTTTTAGATTTTTTTAAAGCCTTGGTTTTGCTAAGAGAAGTATTACTTGGTTGATGGAAGCCACAATTGGGAGAGAAATACCTGCCTCTGATTTTCCTTTCATGAATTTCCACTCAAGCCCATTCTCAAAGAACCTGTGTTATCTATGGTAAAACTGTTACTCCCTATGCTCTTGGTGTAATCGTAGGGTGGTGTAGTTGGATCTATGGTACTGAACTGAGTTTAGTTACAGCCCCTCTCGGCCAGGGTGAGACATTATTAGTGTATCAAACGATATAATGGGTCCTCCTTGCTCTTTCCTTGTGTGTAGAGATAGTATGATACTTCATTAAAGAAGTCTTATGATGACACATTGTACAACTTTCTCTCTTCCACTCCAGGTAAAATTTGAGGAAGGTGACATGTGGAAGGGCATAAAATACTGCAGAGCTACTTCTCTTCTCTAATTGCTGTTCGTTAACTCTGGGGTCATCTGTTCATTTTCTCTCTCTACCACAGTCTCTCTGTGATCATCTGAAGTTTAGCTTAAGTTAGTAGGTTCCCCATTAGCTACTGTATATGCAGCAGCTACTCTTCCACATACAGTGCATTCAGAAAGTAATCAGACCCCTTGACTTTTAACACATTTCGTTACGTTACAGCCTTATTCTTAAATTGATTAAAAAATAATAATAATCCTAATCAATCTACACACATTACCCCATAATGACAAAGCAAAAAGCAAAATATCACATTTACATAAGTATTCAGACCCTTTACTCAGTACTTTGTTGATGCACCTTTGGCAGCGAATACAGCCAGAATTCTTCTTGGGTATGACGCTGCAAGCTTGGCTCACCTGTATTTGGGGAGTTTCTCCCGTTCTTCTCTGCAGATCCCCTCAAGCTCTGTCAGGTTGGATGGGGAGCGTTGCTGCACAGATTTTTTAAGGTCTCCAGAGATGTTTGATCGGGTTCAGGTCCGAGCTCTGGCTGGGCAACTCAAGGACATTCAGAGACTTGCCCCGAAGCCACTCCGGCATTGTCTTGGCTATGTGCTTAGGGTCGTTGTACTGTTGGAAGGTGAACCTTCACCCCAATCTGAGGTTCTGAGCACTCTGGAGCAGGTTTTCATCAAAGATACTTTGCTCCGTTCATCTTTCCCTCGATCCTGATTAGTCTCCCAGTTCCTGCCGCTGAAAAACAACCCCACAGCATGATGCTGCCACCACCATGCTTCACCGTAAGGATGATGCCAGGTCTCCTCCAGACGTGACACTTGGCATTCAGACCAAAGAGTTCAATCTTGGTTTCTTCAGACCAGAGAATCTTGTTTCTCAAGGTCTGAGAGTCCTATAGGTGCCTTTTGGAAAACGCCAAGTGGGCTGTCATGTGCCTTTTATTGATGAGTGACTTCCGTCTGGCCACTGCCATAAAGGCCTGATTGGTGGAGAGCCGCAGAGATGGTTGTCCTTCCGGAAGGTTCTCCCATCTCCACAGAGGAACATTGGAGCTCTGTCAGAGTGAATATCGGATTCTTGGTCCTGACCAAGGCCCTACTGCCCTCATTGCTCAGTTTGGCAGGGAGGCCAGCTCTAGGAAGAGTCTTGGTGTTTCCAAACTTCTTCCATTTAAGAATGATGGAGGTCACTGTGTTCTAGGGAATCTTCGATGCTGCAGAAATGTTTTGGTATCCTTCCCCAGATCTTTGCCTCAACACAATCCTGTGTCGGAGCTCTACAGACAATTTCTTTGACCTCATGGCTTGGTTTTTGCTCTGACATACACTATCAATTATGGGACTTTATATAGACAGGTGTATGCCTTTCAAAATCATGTGCTATCAATTGAATTTACCACAGCTGGACTCCAATCAAGTTATAGAAACATCTCAAGGATGATCAATAGAAACAGGATGCACATGAGCTCAATTTCGAGGCTCATAGCAAAGGGTCTGAATACTTACAGTTGATGTCGAAAGTTTACATACACTTAGGTTGGAGTCATTAAAACTTGTTTTTCAACCACTCCACAAATGTCTTGTTAACAAACTATAGTTTTGGCAAGTCGGTTAGGACATCGGCAAGTCGGTTAGGACAAGTCGGTTAGGACATTGTTTACAGACAGATTATTTCACTTATAATTCACTGTATCACAATTCCAGTGAGTCAGAAGTTTACATACACTGTTGACTGTGCCTTTAAACAGCTTGGAAAATTCCAGAAAATGATGTCATGGCTTTAGAATCTACTAATAGTCTAATTGACATCATTTGAGTCAATTGGAAGTGCACCTGTGGATGTATTTCAAGGCCTACCTTCAAACTCAGTGCCTCTTTGCTTGACATCATGGGAAAATCAAAAGAAATCAGCCAAGACCTCACAAAAAGAATTGTAGATCTCCACAAGTCTGGTTCATCCTTGGGAGCAATTTCCAAACGCCTGAAGGTACCACGTTCATCTGTACAAACAATAGTACGCAAGTATAAACACCAT